>NC_087166.1:21836265-21898765 GCF_035594125.1 Scylla paramamosain | reverse complement strand
TAAGGGACAGGCAAGGGAGGGGGAAGAGAAGCAGGGAAGGACGAAAAGTAGTTGACAGTAAGCAGAAGTTGCAGTCTAGAAAGGCAGAGAGCGAGGGATGGCAATGTACAGGGAGCAAGGGGACAGGATGAGGAGACAGGCGAGAGGCGACGAGACAGGAAAATGACAGTATTAGAGAGAAAGCAGTGGACAGAGGGCAGATTTACAGCGCAGGGAGGCAGAGAAGGGACTGGTGGATGGCAAGGAAGGAAGGGACAGGTAAAAGAGCAAGTGGCAGAGGACATAGAGTAATGGAAAGATGGCAGAATTCATAGGCCAGAGAGTAACAAAGTAACATGAAGTAACAAAATAACAAAGACAAACTAATGGAAAGATGGCAGAATTCATAGCCAGAGAGTGGAGAGTATGAGGCATGAGACGGTGGGTAGGAAAGAGCGGACTACCGGCAGGGCATGAAGGACAGAAGACAGGGCAGGAAACACGAGATAATAGGAGGAAGGCAGAGAGCAGGGGACGCTGGACATGGTTAGGTGGCAGGGAGGATCGTTCACCACAGGGTCAGGGCGAGGATTACCTTGGTGGTCGTCGGCCGTAGAACATTTTGATGCTAATGCGGTCAGAGGTCATCTCCCGCTGATCCCTTCGTGCCGCGGGACTCAAGGGTCACCTGACAGCAGCCCAGAGGTGTGCGACTCTGGTGGCGTGTAGCGCAGCCCTGCGAGATGCCGGGGGAGGTGAGAGGACCCTTGTACTCGTAAGATGAGAAGACCAGGAACTGATTAAAAGAATGTGGAGAAACCCAGTTGATGGAAGAAGATTGAGAGGAAGACAGAGGGAAATGGAGGGATGAAATTGTGGTAGAACTGCAGAGGATGGAAGTCACAGAGGGAGAAGCAAGGGACTGAAACAACTGGTGGAGACTATAGAAAAGGCGACCCTTTTTTCCTCTCTCTCCATTGCCGCCGTCCTTTCCCACCCTTCTCTCCCTCACTCGTCCCCACCACACGCCTGTCCTCTGAGCGTCAGGAGTCCCGCGATACCATCAGACTCGCGGCGCTGAGGTGAAGAGGCACGAGAGGATCCTTACTCGCCCCCTCCTCGCCCCACGCTCCCACACGCTCCGTCCAGCCTTTGTTGCATACCTGACGTGCTTCCTCAGGCTGGAGTCAGGGGAGGAAAAGAGGAAAAGTCCCTTAGAACATTTACGAGGGGTCTGAAAAATTCACATAAATCTTGATGGATGGCGTGGATGCGCGGCCGCGAATCGACGCCATGGTGAGCCCCCTGAGCTGCTGGTCCTCGCTGTGGCCTCGCTGCTGTGACGACCAGCCAGATACACTTGTCAGCATATTGTGAAATACTTCCGCGCCGCACCTCTGCTACTTTCAAAAGATTCTAGATGGAGTCACACTGATTTTTAAGTATTTTTATTGTTTTAGCGACAGGGTAACAAAATTCCTATATTATTAGCAGAAGAAACACTCGAGAACCCGGCTTACCGTCCAAGTGGCCTTTGGAAACAATCACAGTAAGAGAACAAAGCGTTTGAGGACACGAACCCACTGATGGAAATGTTCTGTCCTCATACACCACGTCTTTCTTAGCATCCTCGTCCAGCGGCCCTCCCTCCCGCACACACCCGCTGTCCGCGTCACCTCCTGCCACGAACTGTCCCGCCTGCCACTCAAGAACACACCTTAGTCGCCTCCCTGACCGTCCCTCGTACCCCATACATTCCACGCCCCACTCGCTGACCCTTTGAACCTTTGTCGCGAAATGGGCTTCCTGTAGACTCTCACGGTGCAGATTTGTAAAGAAAGTGAATGTTTTCTTTACCGTTGGTGTACTTTTGGATGAGTGATCACGCACCGCATACTGTGTTGTTTGTCATAGTGACGGGAGGAGGGCAGCGTGTGAGGCATGGACGGGAGGAGAGAAGAGACGGGTGGAGGAACAGGAAGAAGACAGGGAATGGGAGAGGAAAGAAGGCACAGGAAAGGAGATACGGAGGAAAATGAGGTAATGAGAGAGGAAAGAAAGGTATAAGAGTGGAGAAACTGGAGGTACGAGGGGGAATAAGGAATAAGAAAGTAGGGAATAAAGGAGAAAAGAAGGCTTAGAAGGGGAAAGGAGGGATAAGAAAAGGTATAAGGAAAAATGAGAGAATGAAAGAAAATCAAGTATAACTGAAGGGTATAACAGGAGAGAGATAGAAAGTACGAGGAGAAATGAGGAAATTAGAGAGGAAGGGAAGAAATAAAAGAGAATAAAATGAGGCGTAACAGAAGAGGGGAAGGAGAAGGTACGAGGAAAGACAAAGAAACAAGGAAGAAAATGAGCCACAGAAGAAGAGGAATAAGAGGAGATACAAAAGAAAACGAGGGAATGAGAGAGAAAAGGAGAGGGAATGAGGGGGAAAAGGAGGCGTAGGAGAGGGATAAGAAGAAGTAAGAAAGGAAATGAGAGAATAAACGATTAAAAAACAGAGAATAAGAGGAGAAGAGGAATAGGAAAGGATACAAGAGGATAGAAGATAGACACGGGATGGAAGGCGCCAGGAGCACCAGCAGACCCTCACAGCCTCGCCGCCTATCAGTCCATCGTTCACCTGCCGCCTCACGTCCTGCCTCTCAGCGCGCGGCAGGTGTCAGGGGAGGGGGAAGCAACATCTGATACGGTGAGATGCAAAATAATAGTAATTCACTACAAAAAAAAAGAAAAAAATGTAAGAAAAAAAGAAAAAGGAGAGTGGAAAGGAACACGTTAGAGCGAAATGAAAAATGGTAACTAAAATAACCACAAAAACTCGGAAAAATAGATGTTACGGAATACAAAAGCGAGAAATGAAGATGAACAGAGAGAGAGAGAGAGAGAGAGAGAGAGAGAGAGAGAGAGAGAGAGAGAGAGAGAGAGTGTATGTCTGTGTGTGTGTGTGTGTGTGTGTGTGTGTGTGTGATAGTAACTGTCCTTCTAGAACTTGGAAAAAAAGAAACAATAATTCATAAAAAAAAAATAAAAATAGGCGTTACGGAAATATGGAAGCAAAAAATAAAAGCGAACAAAGACAAAACAGTAACTGACCTCCTCCTCCTACTCCTCCTCGATTAAAGATACCTTAGTGGGGGTTTGTTACTCGGCGACTTACTGCTGAACCCGTCACAATAATGGTACAAGGAATCGAGTCCTTGTAGAGCAGCTCACCCACCACTATAGTCATCTAGTTAAATGTACCTCAGTGAATCAAAATTTTAAAGAGGAAGCGCCTCATCAGATGATACAAATATTAGGATTGTATGCAGATTGTAGGTAGCAGAAGTAGACCTCATCTCTCTTACTTTCTTCTCAAATTTCATGATATTTTTCTATGCAACATGGCACCATTTCCTTTTTCCGGCCAGCTTCGGCTACAGGGATGGGAGGTGGGGTAGGTGGGGGAAGAGCCGCCGCCTGGGATATCCGGTCTCCCCCACTAATAGTCAGAGTAGAATAGTTACCCAAACAGCTTAGAAAGGACCTCAGTCTGTTGCTGTTTAGACTTCCTTTATATTCCTCTTCGTCCTCCTCCTCCTCCTCTTCCTCTTCCTGATCTTCTTCCTCCTCATACTCCTACTCCTACTCCTTATTCTTCGCCTCATTAATCCTTGGTTTGGCGCTAATAACTCCTGTCGTGTGCATCCTCGTCCTACTGGCCCAGCTGTTTCGTCTCTCTCAAATCCACCTCCTCACCCACCTCCCCACCTGCGTCTGCCCTCGTAGACTCCAGAAAAAGAAGTTACAGATACACGAAACCAAGTAAATCGCCACCAATTGTCCTTGCAACCCTCACACAATCATCCCCTTAACGCCACCACGCCTCGGAGACTCCGGTGTGCCGCAGCTGCCGCCGACACTCACAGGTGGCGCCGCGACTCCGCACCTCCTCTCGCACGACGCTAATTCCCGTGTTCTGTAACGCTTTGCTCTCTCACCACGAGGAATTTCAAGGCCACAAAGATGATTAGCCGAGTTTTCAAGAGTGTTTCTCGTGTTAATAACGTAGAAATCTTTTTAATCTGTCCCTAGTACCGTATAAACACTTAAAAACCAGTGTAACTTGATCTTGTCCAGCCTTTCCAAAGTAATAGAGGTGCGCGCAGAGGTGTTTCAGAATTCGGCCCTAAGACAAACACGGCAGGGGGTAGGGGGGGAGGGCTGCGGAGGAGTTCGAATATCAGATGGCGCGTGTGAGTCACCGTCGTGGTCCGGGAAAAATGAGAGACATGAGGGACGATCACAATGGGCAGGAGTCAGTGACCGGCGAGTGTTTAGCGGCGGCAGAGGGCGAGTCAAGGGTGGCGGGGTGCGGGGGAGGAGAAACAAACAGAAGGGAAGAAGAGTGATGGGAACTGGCAGATGTGCGGCCGTGAGGAGTGAGCGAAAGGGAGCGTTATGTGTTGGAATTAAGAGGTGCGATGTGAAGGACGCAACACTTGAGGCAATGCTGGTTGTGTTCATGTAAGGAACGAAATGTGGACGAAGAACGAAGAACAAGAGGAAAACTAACGGGGAGATGAGGCGATGAGGTGACTGCACAAAAATAAGAGGTGTGATATGAAGGACGCATCACTTGAGGCAATGTTGTGGCCATGCAGGGAGAGAAAAAGATGTTGGTGAAAAACGGGGAAGGAAGGAAAGAATAATGAGAAAATGAGGCTTTGAGGTGAATGTACAAGGAACTAAGAGTTGTAATAAGAACATAACACTTGAAGCAATAACCACCATGTATAGAGAAAACAAGATGTAAATGAGAAAAAAACAAGGGAAAAAGTGATGGGGAAATAAGGCGCTGGGATGACCATACAAGGAACCAAGAGGTGTGATAGGAAGAACATAACACTTGAAGCGATAGTTGATGTGTTCATGCAGACAGGATAAGGAGAGAGAGTTATGCTGGGAAGAAGAAAGGCAATTAAATGAAAAAATAAATAAATGAATAAATTAAACTTTGAAATCGCTATGTATTGGAATGAAGTTATGCGCATTACAGTTAAAACCAACACGAGTCACGTACAAGAAGAGAAAGAACAAGAAACCACAGTAATAACAGAAACCCACCGATATTTAACCCCGAGAAGTGAAAGAATAGATACAGAGCGGCGCGTGGAAATAAGAGGCGTGGTACGAAGGACATTACACAATAGATACCAGTTAAGCTCATGCAGAAGCAGACACAGACGACACGAAGGAAGAGAAACAGGATGTCGCAGATGTTTGACGACGACTGAAGGAACTGAGAACGAGCGTGCGATGGAATTAAAAGGTGTGGCAGTACAGGCATTACAAACATAACACGCGAGACAATACCAGCTGTGTGCATGCAGCGAGAGACAGCAGGGAGGGAATGGCACGCTGGGAAGAATCATGGGAGGCTGCAGATGTTTGGCGCTGAAGAAGGAAGAGCAGGATGAGGTGGAGAGAGAGAAATCACACACTGAGCAGGTTACTTACAAGGAAAGCCAGCACATTCTTAGCAATACAAGTGCAGCGTGTTTGTGTTGTGTTGTGTTGTGCTGTGCTCGCGCTGGGAGACAGACAGCAGGGAGGGAATGGAATGCGAGGAAGATAAACAGATGTGTCCGTTTGACGCCATGTTGGGAATACCACGTAGGGTGAAGGGAGGAGATTTTCAAGGGGAGAGGGAAAGAAATGAGTGTTTGATTTTTAAGGAAAGAAGTGTCAGTCCAGGGGTTGTAGATGGCAAAGATGAAGGGAAAGGAAGAGCAGTGGTGTAAGTAGGAAAAAAAAAAGAAGGAAAAGAGGTGGAAAATACTCGTGCATACAAAAATAAGAGGAGTAAGATGGAGGAAGTAAATGAATAAAAAGAGTAAAAGATGATGAAGGGAAAGAAGTGAGGTGGAAAATACTCGTGAGTACAAAAAAAAAATACGAAGGAAGGAAACAGATAAAGATAGTAAAAAAGTTAAGAAAAAAGGAAAGGGGAAGAACACAGGGGAAGGAAATAGGTACAAAAATAAGAAGAGAAAGATGAAGAAAGAAGGAAAACGATAAAAAAATAAAAGCTAGAAGAATTGAGAGAGAGAGAGAGAGAGAGAGAGAGAGAGAGAGAGAGAGAGAGAGAGAGAGAGAGAGGGGGGGGGGCGGAGGGAGAGACGCAAGGCTCGGGAAGTCACCCCTACGAGTGGTCGAGCGTGTCTGCCTATTAGGGGGAAGGGGGGAATTGGGAAGGAAGGAGGAGGAGGAGGAAGAAGAGCAGAAGGAACATGAACAATAGGAGAAGGAGGAGGAAGAGGAGGAGAACAAGGCGGTGTATTGTCATGAGCAGAATTTAAATAGTATGTCCTTAGCAGAGAGAGAGAGAGAGAGAGAGAGAGAGAGAGAGAGAGAGAGAGAGAGAGAGAGAGAGAGAGAGAGAATGACTCACCCCCATACCTCTAGAAAACCTCCCTTTCTACACTGCTGCATTGTCCACTCATCCATTACCGTTGTTTTCTCAAGTCAATTAGTGGTTATGTTTCTTCTATGTATTCTTTCATTCACCACAATACTACACTCAGTAATCCATCACTCGCAACTTGAAACTACAGCGGCACAAAATTTATCACGCTTTCAGTCAACCTTTAATCAATACAACTACACATGATACGGGCCAGAGATCCTTTGTGTGTGCTGACTGAGAAAGTAATACTGCTCGTGATGGCTTTCAGAAACGTGGTGTGAAGTTCAGTGAATAAGAGATTTGTCCTCCTCCTCCTGCTCCTCCTCCTCTTCCTGTCCTCCTCATGTCCACCTGGTACAGTCCATGATATCTTTAATTTTTTCCTTCCTCCTTTTTGCTTCTTTCTATTTCCTCCTCCATCATCTCCTCCTCCTGTTTTCTTCCCTCTCGTCTATTTCTTTTGTGTCTAACTGTTCGATTATACGCTATTTAAGATACGAAAATCCTCCTCCTCCTCCTCCTCCTCCTCCTCCTCCTCCTCCTCCTCCTCCTCCTCCTTCCTTCACTTTCTCCTTAACCTAACTGCTCGATGTTAGTGAAAATCCTCTTTCTAGTCTCTTCCTCCTCCTCCTCCTCCTCCTTTTTATTTATTTATTTTTTATTTATCTGTTTTTGTATATCTTTTGTACCCAACCACTCGATTATATATTTAAGAGGGGAAAATCCACCACCACCACCACCACCACCACCCCTTCTCAGTACACACATTCAGGCGCCCCTCGAAAACAGGTTACTGCCAGATGCTTATTGTGAGCCTAATCAGATAGAAGGCAGCAACCAGGGCCTCACCTCCTCCCCCAAGCCACGGACCAACACCAGAGGGGGACGGAGGTGGCTGGGGTGGGCAGGGATGGAGGGAGGCTGGGCTGGGCTGGGCTGGGATGGGGGTGTGTTGTGCTGGGCAGGGCAGACACGTGGGTGGCGCTGTGACACCTGGCGCAGCGGGGGTGTGAGTGACGGCGCTGCTGAAACACTTAGGGTCTGAAGGATGGGTGTAGGAGGTGGTGATGGTGGTGATGGTGGTGATGGTGGTGATGGATGAGGAGATATATAAAAAAAAAAAAAAAACAAGGAAAAGGAAAACAAGGCACAGTAGTAGTAGTAGTAGGAGTAGTAGTAGTAATAGTACATAAGAACATAACACACAAAATAACGGAAGCTGCAAGAAGCCACAAGGCCTACACGTGGCAGTCCCTATATCAAACACACTACCTATTTCCACCTATCTTCCTCATCCATAAATTTGTGTAACCTTTTAAAGCTCCCTAGTGTAGCACCAACAATACAAAAAAAAAAAAAAAAAAGTAATGAAACCTACATACCATAAAGTAAAAGACAACAGAAAAAAAAAGAAAAACAAACACAGAACGAAACACAAGGATGATTCACCTTCAGCAGAAAAAAACACCAACAATATATTACAAAGAAAAAAAAAAAGCAAGAGGCGGTGCAATACCCTCACTTGTCATTCTGTGTGTGTGTGTGTGTGTGTGTGTGTGTGTGTGTGTGTGTGTGTGTGTGTGTGTGTGCGTGTGTGCGTACGTGCGTGTGTGTGTGTGCGCATTACCTGTGCAGTGTTTACCTTTGCGACGGCCTCCTGTTCTGGGCAAGGTATGTACAGTCACGGTCGGAAGTCTGTTAACCTCTAGCGTTCACTCCCACTGCGTTTGGCTTCGTCCCTCGATACTCAGCCCCATTGTGAAGGCTTCGCGTGCTGCACCTTCCCTTATTCCTCTGGCCCCACTCTCTCAGTCAGGCTGTGGAAGGAGACTGTCAGCTGATCGGGGGACATAAAATTGAGAGCAAGATGAGACAAAAAGGTTAATTGACTATGATATTGACGTACACCTGTAGAGAGAGAGGGGAGGCGAGGGGGGTGTAGCAGACTGGACAGATAAAGATGCCTAAAGAGAGAAGATAGACAAAGGTACTTAGTTACTTAAGGAGCAGCTGAGTGTTTAGAGAGAGCATTGCCATTGTTCCTGAAGACACTGCCCGCGGAGGATGAGTCAGCGGTGGGACAATGCTCTCTCTCTCTCTCTCTCTCTCTCTCTCTCTCTCTCTCTCTCTCTCTCTCTCTCTCTCTCTCTCTCTCTCTCTCTCTCTCTCTCTCTCTCTCTCTGACTTCGGCCACTCGTAAAATATGCAGCCGTAAATTAAGTGTCTTGTTTGCTCTATTGAACTGGTAGTAATTCAGCCTTTTATCAGCGTGGCGGCGGCAGTTGTTACGTGGCTGCTTTTTGTGCCTCGCTGGAGAATGCTTGGTGTTGCGTAGATGAAGTGAATCCCCCGTGAAGACCTGCGCTGGAGTGACTAGGGGATGGATTCGTGGCCCGTATTCTGAAACTCCGTGCTCTCTCATAATGACTGTTTTCAAAGGCCAGAGACGATTACAAGAGTTCTCAAGAGTGTTTCTCCTGATGATAATGTAGAAATCTTGTTAATCTGTCTCTAGAATCAGATAAATATCCTTAAAAATCAGTGTGGCATTAATTAGTGGAGCTTTTTGAATGTAGTGGAAGGTCAGCGCAGAATTGTTTCAGAATAAGATGTGACAATTGAAGTGCCTTGTGTATACATAGTGTGTGTTTGTATAACGCGTGTGTTGTGTGCTTGTACTCGTGTGTGTGTGTGTGTATTAAGCTTAAGCACCTCAGAAGTGTGGCGGCAAAGAGGAACACAACACGGCGTAAGCTATAATGAGACGAGGAATGTAACTTAACGAGACGATAAGACGAGGTTGAGATGATGACGAATACTTGCTTAATGTGATTTTTTTTCTGTCTGTCCGTTGATCCGTGTGTGTGTCTGTTTGTGTGTGAGTGCGCTAGGTGGATACTGGTTGCCTTGTTTCTTTAATAAGTGGAGCTTGTTGCGAGGACCGTGTGGAGGAGGGATCAGTGCGGAGGACAAACACTGCGGCACTTGAGGCGGGGCGGTTGGTGGGGTCAGCTGGCCAGGAGAGGAGCGTGCGAGGCGGCTTGAGTTGACTGGATGACCCTTCGTGGTGAGGTCCGGGTGAGAGAGAGAGAGAGAGAGAGTGAGAGTGAGAGAATTTAATTAACGGATTATGGCGCCACAACAGTCAAAGGCTACCATGAAGGATTACGACAGAGCTACCTCTCCCGACGAGAATCAGGAATGAAATAGCAAGATTAGAGAGAGAAAGAGAGAGGGGGGGGGCAGGGGGGAGGAATCTAATATATGCCATACTAGTTTTTTAACGACTTCTGTAGAAAATAAAAGGCTCATAAGGCGGATGGCAGAGGCGAAAAGGCGAGGGTGTGGCGGCCAGGAGGAATCAGCAACAGTCAGGAGGGCGTGGCGGGCACAAGAATGGCATCCCCGCCTCGCCGCGCCCTTCAGATAAGCGTGGGAGGCGAGTTACTTTGCCTCGACCTTCGCGGATCAAGTTTTATGGCGGGCTGTTCGGGCGGGAGTATGCTGGAGTCTTCCCGGCCTTCTCGCTTTTCTGTGTCCCGTATTCAGGAACGCTTTGCTCTCTTTCTCACCATGACTGTTTTCAAAGGCCACAGAGATGATCAGCTGGGTTTTGATTAACATATCTCCTGTTAATAATATAAAAATTTCACTACTATGTCACTAAAACCATAAAAACATCCTTAAAAACCCGTGTAACTTCGACTAGAACCTTTTGAATGTAGTCGGGATGCGAGCAGAAATGTTTCAGAATGTGGTCCTCGGGCTCAGCATTGATGGTCTGGCGGGGCTCACACGGAGGCCTCAGCTGCAAGTAACAAGTGACATAAAAGCAAACTATGCCTCGTGCTTGGTTTAAGGAGAATGGGGTGTGGTGCCGGTGTCGGGGGGTGTCTGTGGGTTTCTGGGGGTGTCTATCAGTGCGCGTGTCTTTGGTCGCTCTCTCGTGCCGCGTCTGAGTAAGTTTAAGTACCCCGTGTTTTTGTTGTATCTGTTTTACGAGGCAGCGGATGAGGCTTCGAGACACTGGCGTAATTTGTCGTGATCATGTACGAGTAAGTGCGGTGCGGAATGGCCCTCACACACCAGACGCCGCCGCTGTTAAGTCTTCATCGCCACCGCCTTCCTTTGTTCACATTCCGGGCACTGTAAGACATCCTTGACACGGGCGGACATAAAGTAGAGAGAATGGAATGTTAATTTTACTTTCTTTATGCACGGAATGGCCCTCAGACACCTGATTTCCGCATTAACCTTATAATTTTACGTTCTTTTGTCAACGTTCACCATGTTTTTTGTCAACATTCTAGGCACTGTAAAGCATCTTTTGGATGACGAACAAAGAGATAAAAAAAGAGAATAAGAGTTTAATTTTACATATTCTAGGCTTTTAGATAAGAAAATTACATTCAGACACTCGATTCCTCCATTAACCTTTCACTACTACGGTCTCTTTGTTAACATAAGCTCAGTATGGACAGACCAACACAAAAGGAATAGGAAGTTAATTTTGCTCCTTATTTTTGTGGGGAGGCGGATTTTTAGGCGCGGAATGATACTCAGATAACAGATTTCCGCATTAATCTTTTAAGTCTATTTTTTTTTTTTTTTAATTCATGGGACTGTAGAAAATTCTTTGTATGGACGAATAAAAAGAGAGAGAACAGGAGGTTAATTTGAATTCTTCTTGGCTTTTCTATGCTCAGAATGACGCTAAAGCACCCGATTCCCTCATGAACCCTTCACTGTTGTACGCTCTCTGCTAACACACATGGGACTGTAGGAAACTCCGCGTAGACAGATACATAAAAGAGAAAGAGAATTAATTTTATCTTTTTGAAGCATTTATAGATATGGAACGATCGTTAAACACCCGATTCCAGCATTAACCTCTTAATTCTATGGGTCTTTTTGTTAACATTCCTGCCACTGTTAAAAAAAGAAGTCCTAATATGAACTCACAGACAAATAAAGAAAGAATATAACGTTGATTTTATATTTTCTAAGCATTTGTAGGTGCGGAATTTAGACACACGATTCTCTCAATAACCTTTTTAATTCTACGGTCTTTTTGTTAACATTGCTGCCACTATTAGAAAAAGGTCCTAATATGAACGCACAGACAAATAAAGAAAGAATATAACGCTGGTTTTATATTTTCCAAGCATTTATAGGCGCAGAATTTAGACACACGATTCCCTCAATAACCTTTTAATCCTACGGTCTTTTGTTAACATTCCGGACACTGTAAAAAAAAAAAAAAAAAAAGAATCCTAATATGAACGCACAGACAAATAAAGAAGGAATATCACACTGATTTTATATTTTCCAAGCATTTCTAGGCGCGAAATTTAGACACACAATCCCCTCAATGTGGTCTTTTTGTTAGCATTCCAGACACTGTTTAAAAAAAAAATATATATATATATCCTACCATGAACGCACAGACAAATAAATAAAGAAAACAACGTTAATTCAAGATTTTCAAGGCATTTGTAAGCGTGGAATTATCCTCAGTCACAAAACCTTTCACTCCTACGATCTTTTCTTAACTCCACACATGGCCAGATAAATGAATAAAGAACAGAAGCTTAATTTCATCTTTTCCTAGACTGCACAACTATCTGAAGCGCCTGAAACTTGTAGGTGATTAAGGGAAGATTTGTCTACCAGTGAAAGGGTGCTGGCAGGCGCGACGCGACTGTCTGGCTGCCGCTCGCCTTACTCAGCAAGACTTCTCCCAGGCTGCGAGAGAAGAGGAAGGGAAAGAGTTGGAGTTGGTTGACTTATAGAAGGCCGGATTGGTATGTTCGATTCTTGGGACTGCTGGACTGAAGTGAATATTGCAGCTTTTTTTTTTTTGTGTGTGTGTGTGTGTGAATTGTTCTCACTTTATTATCACTTCCTGTTTCTGTTCGTGTCATGTTTTTTTTTTCTTTACTTGTTGTTATTGTTGTTGCTCTTGTTGTTGTTGTTGTTGTTCTTGTAGCAGTGGCAGTGGTAGTATTGGTGTGTCTGTGTGTGTGTGTGTGTGTGTGTGCGCGCGTCTCCTGCTACGTGTCTACCAGAATAGCTTCCAAGTATCTGTCGTTGTTTTATGTGTGTTGGGTTTCATTCAGTCTGTAAAAAATCGTGCTTATGTTTCGTCTGTGTGTGTGTGTGTGTGTGTGTGTGTGTGTGTGTGTGTGTGTGTGATGATGGACAGACATTTTTTTGCTGTATTTATTTGTTCTTTTTTTCTTTTCTTTTTGACAGCCAGGTTAGTGAACATGTATTTTTATTTTATTCTGTTATCACTCGTGTTTTAGTCACTTCCTGACAATAAGAAAATAATTAAACGCAAGCTTTTGATACTAAAATCGCAAATTGTTATGTGAAAATGTTAAACTTCCCCATAACTCATTTTCTCATTAGACGGAATAAGAAGAAAGAAGACATAACAATAACAAACACAACCCTGATTCTTCTCCTCTTACTCCCTCTCCTCTTTTTCTCCTGTTCTTCTTTCACTCTTCTACAGTCTTTCTTCCTCTCCTTATCCCACTTTTTTCTTACCAGTCGTTGTTCTCTTTTTCATACTTTTCTTTTCTTTTACGTTTTCCTGACATCTTTTCCAGATTGTCTTCCTTTCAGTTATACCTCCCTTCCTTTTCCTCATCCAATCCAGTTCAATCTTTAAGTCTCGGAGTCATGGAGGAAAAAAACAAAACAAAAAATATATTACCACACAAATCATCACTCTTCAGACGAAATAAGAAGCGAGAAGTTTATTCAAGACACACAATAACAATTACAACACTTATCCTTCCCCCCATCCAGTCCCTCGCTCCATTAGTCCTTGTATACCGCTCCTACAATCACCGCAGGGGCTTCCATCACAGCAGGGGGTACAGATAGCAGTAATGTTCCTCGCTACGGGCAAGCGGTGGGCGGCAGTCTGGTTGGGCGGGTCCGTGACAGCTTCACCGCGCACGATACTTCCTCACCAGGAGTACGAAGGTCTGTCTGTCCACTATTACTGCCGCGCCACCCTTTAGCACAGTGTCACTAGGTCAGGCAAGGTAGCGTGGTCTTATTTCTCCTTTTCCTCCTTTTCCTCCTCCTCCTCCTCCACCTCCTCCTCCTCCTCCTAATTTTCCTTCCTTTCCTCACCTTTCTTCGTATCCTCTGTTCTTTTCCTCCACCTCATGCTTCGCTTTCATATTTTTTGTTTTTTTTTCATTCATATTCACCATCTTTTTTTTTGTTCTTGCACCCTTTTCCTCTATTTTGTTCCTTGTCTTCTTTTCTGCCTCCAGTTTTTTTCTCTCCATACTTCCTTTTGCATCTCCTCCTTTCCTTATATTTTTTTTTCTTTTCATCTTTCTCTTTTAAGTTTTCTTTTGCCTCCTGTCAATTTACCTCTTATTTTTCCCTCTCCTTTACCTTACTTTTCCTCCTCCTCCCTTTTTCTCTTTTATTTACCTCCTACTTACTCTTCCTTTTTATTTATTTTTATATTCTTCCTTCCTCTCCTCTAAGCATCTTTTCCTCATTCTCCTCCTCCTCCCTTTTTCTCGTTTTCTTTTCCCTCTCTACTGTGTCTCCTTTTTTTCTCCAAAGCATTATCTTCCACCAACCTTCCTACACACACACACACACACACACACACACAATAAAATCCACATGAATAACCACTCAGGCGCCAAAATTGTTAAACTATTACACATTCTAAGCCTGACCATTCATAACAAGCCCATTAACGTGAGGGTGTGTGGAGTTAGGTCAGTAATGGCAACGTTATGGTTACTGCCACCCCCGCCCATCCCCCACCAGCCTCCCACAACCGCCCACTGCCGCCCACTGCCCACCCCTCAGACCTCAAATAGTCCATGTCTCGCAGCCGGTGAAGATCGTGTCGTCTATCTCTTGTATGTGAGAGAGAGAGAGAGAGAGAGAGAGAGAGAGAGAGAGAGAGAGAGAGAGAGAGAGAGAGATTGGGGGAACTGGAAATTAGGGAAAACTTTGGAAAGAGGAAGAAAAATATGTGAAAGAGAGAAGAAGGGGAGAAGAGGGGAAAGAGGGATAGGGTCGAGTATCAGGAAAAAAAATATTAGGGGATTAGAAAGAATATAAAAGGGCAAACAGGAAAAAAGGAAGCGAAGAGGCAGGAAGAGGAAAAAGCTGATAGAGGAAAAGAAGAACGATTAAGAGAAAAAAAAATCAGTGGAATAGAAGGAAGTGGAGAGAGACAACCAGATGAAGTAGGAAAGGATGGATGGAAAGTGAAGGTAGAAAGGAAAATAGAGAGAAAAGAGGGAAAAAAGAGGATGAGAGAAGTTGAGAAAAAGGAAGAGGACAAGAGAGGAAAGAGAAGAGGAGAAAAAAAAAAGACAAGGAGGACAAGAAAAGAGAAAGAAAGATGACTCCCTACCCTCTCAGGTCACTTAGCAAGGCTGTGCACAAGGGCGGCGCAGCAATAATAGCGTGCGGGGTGAGGAACATTTCTGCTATCTGTATATCATTGCAGATCACAGATTTCCATGCAGGTTGCACTTCTTTGCTATTCTGTGTCATTGTCCCTGATGTCATTCCCACCTGCTTCCCTCCTGTTCTCCTGTTTGTGTTCGTATGACCCTCCTGATAAACACTCGACTTGTGCGGTGTTTCTGGATTGCTGTGTTTGTGACTATTGTTGATGGGTTTCTGGAATGCTGTGTTCCTGCCATGTTATGCTTCTGAAATGTTGTTTCTACTCCTACTACGAATAATAATAATACTATACTACTAGTACTACTGCTACTACCGCTACTACTACTGCTGCTACTACTACTACTACTACTACTACTACTACTACTACTACTACTACTACTACTACTACTACTACTACTACTACTACTAATAATAATAATAATAATAATAATAATAATAATATAGTACTACTACTACTACTGTGGTACTATATACATGGCTGCTTGAGCTAGTTATCAGTTTCATTGCAGCTGCTTTGGCTTATTGCACTTGCTTAGAGTCATTGCAGCTACTTGAGCCCCTTGCAGCTGCTTAGGCTTATTGCAGCTGCTTGAGCCCCTTGCTGCTGCTTAGGCTCATTGCAACTGCTTATACTCATTGTAGCTGCCTGAGCCCCTTGCAGCTGCTTAGTTTAATTACACCTGCTTAGGGTCATTGCAGCTGCTTAGTTTCATTGCACTTGCTTAGGCTCATTGCAGCTGTTTGAGCCCCTTGCTGCTGCTTAGGCCGTTTGCAGCTGCTTAACCCTTTTGGTAGGCTCGTTACAACTGCTTAGACCCCTTGAAGCAGTTGGAGCCAGTTGGTAGTCTTGGTTGCTGCTGCTTAGGGCCCTTGCAGCTGCTTGAGCCAGTTAAAGTGGTTTAGGTCCCTTGGAACTGCTTGAGCTAAGTTGCAACTGCTTAGGCCCCTTGCAAGTGCATGAGGCAGTTGCTAGGCTCGTTGCAGCGGCTAGAGCTTTGAGGCAGGTGGCGGCTTGTTGCAGCTGCCTAAGCTAGTTTGAAGCTGCTGGCGCCGCCTAGTTGCAGCTGCCTGAGGCTAGATGTAGGCTCCATGTAGCTGCTGGGACTCCCTAGTTGCAGATGCTTGAGCCTAAAAGTAGGCTTGTTGAAGTTTCTGGCGCCGCCTAGTTGCAGCTACCTGAGCCTGAATGTAGGCTCGTTGCAGCTGCTGGCACTGCTAGTTGCAGATTGCCTGAGTCTAAAATTAGGCTTGTTGCAGCTGCTGGCACCCGCCTCGTAACCTTATCCGGATGGGACAAGGGCGTTCCTCTCTCACCTCCCGTGGGAGGCAGGAAGGTGTTGCTCTCCCCACCTCCCGTGGGCAGCTCCGTCACCTGTTGTGTGTTGTTTAGGCACACGTGGCGAAGCTCCATCACCACATTGTGTGTTGTTTAGGCACACGTGGCGATGCCTTTTGAAGTTTCTTGTGAGTTCCCGAGTGAGGATTGTACCCAGGCGTCCTGCACGCAAAACTCCAAATTACATCACTCTTTCCCACCGGGCCACTACTAAGATTTGTAAAGTTTGGAGTACTCCCCCATATTGCTTTCAAAATTGGGGGTGGGTCAGTAAATATCATTGTAACCTAATGGACACTCTATGTTTAATGTGTACTGGTCTTGAAACATGTTCATGAAAACTTACACAGATTTCTGGAAAAAAAAATGTAAAACTGAGTCGTTCTAATCCGCAACATAACTTTTAATTCAGGTGATATTTGAATAGTTTCATATAAGGAAAGATTTCATGCAGGTCTGTCAATGATTCCTCGTAAAATCAACAATTTTGCCAAAAAGAAAATATGCATTTTGTTTCTTGTCAAAAAATATTTTATTAATTTCTCCTTCTCATTTTAAATAAAAGAAACGATCACTGACGATTGTACAGCATTTATTTAAAAACACAACAACAAAAAGATATGGAAATTTGTTGATAAATGCGAAAGATCATGACATCAAGAGTGCAAATGATTCCATTCCAAGAAAACAGTTGCGCCACACTGCTCCTCGCTCTGCTGGCTGCTTGCTTCTCAGTATTCTCTTGACGGGTTTTCATCTTGCCATCCAATGCATGTAGTGATCTGAAAGTGCCTTGCTGAGACAGGCATGCCAGTGTCGCTGTAGACATTGCTCTCTTTGTGTACCCAGGCCTGAGATGTAATGCTACTTGTTGCCACAGCAAAATCCAGCCTTGGTTTCATAGCTCTCTTATTTTCGGGGCAATAGAACCGAATTTTCTGGTGCACGGACTCCTTTGTGTCTTGGGTTTTGTTACAGTGAACATCACAGCATCATCTCTCTGCCACGAGCCTGTCATAAACTCCCTTCGTAAGCTCAAACAAATAGGAAGATGCATCTCTCTCTCGTCTCTCTCTCTCGTCTCTCTCTCTCTCTCTCTCTCTCTCTCTCTCTCTCTCTCTCTCTCTCTCTCTCTCTCTCTCTCTCTCTCTCTCTCTCTCTCTCTCTCTCTCTCTCTACTCTCTCTCTCTCTCTCTGAGGAAAGTAAGACCACCCATAACAAAAGTAACAAACAGCTTCCCCACACTGTCCTTACATTTCCGTTTCTCCTCGGTGCATTTTCGCTGGAATTTGAAAATACCACGACCACGCCACCGGTTGTGTTACTCTGACGCTAATAATGGCTGACGGGGAAGGGCACCTCGGAAGAAACACGCAAACATGCACGAACACAAAGGAAGAACGAAAAGTAGGAAACGTGTTGGCTCTCACTAAGGTGACCGTGACAGATGAATAGCTACACTGTAATGTAAACCAGGCGCTAGAGTAGTGAAGGTGAGGCTAACACATTCTCTCATCTCTCTCTCTCTCTCTCTTCTCTCTCTCTCCTCTCTCTCTCTCTCGTCTCTCCTCTCTCTCTCTCTCTCCCTCTCATCTCTTCTCTCGTCTCTCTCTCTCTCTCTCTCTTTCAGGAAATGGAAAGTAAGATTCATAATAACTTTTTTTTTTCATTTTTTTTTTTTTGTTCTTCATTTTCGTAAATAAGTTTGTAATTTAATTTAATGCACGTCGTACACACTGCTTTTATAAATGGTGTTTGTTTGTTTGTTTTCTGAAGTGTCATGTGTGTTTACATGTTTATGTGCTTGTGTGTGTGTGTGTGTGTGTGTGTGTGCTGTGTGTGTTTACCTAGTTGAATTTAGCTAGTTGTGGTTTACGGGAGGGGGAGTAATCTCATAGTATCCTGTCTCTATATTTATCTAGTTTTGTCTTAAAATCACCGGACAGTTTCGTCAATGACAACGTCTTCACTGAGTTCATTCCATTTGTTCACACTTCAGTATAAGAAAACTATACTTCTTGATGTCTCTTCTACAGTTAACTTTCATCTCATTCTTATTGTGTCCCCTTGTACTCTGTGTATTCTAAAATTGATAAAACCTTCTTTGTCCACATTTTCCACACATTTTATCATTTTTTAGATATTTATTAAATTCCCTCTCTCTCTTTCCTATATTCAAGGGTAGGAATTTCCAACAATTCTTAATCTCTCTTCATAGGTCGATTTACTCAACTCCGGCACCATCTTAGTGACTGCTCTTTGAACTCTTTCTCATTTTATAGTATTCCTCTTTGTATGAGGAGACCACACCGCTGCCGCATATTCCAGTCTTGGTCTTAATCATGGAAATCAACAACTTTCTTATAATTTCTTTATCCAACTATGAGAAATGCCATTTTTACTCTTTTTAACAAATTCATCGTCTCTCTCTCTCTGTGTGTGTGTGTGTGTGTGTGTGTGTGTGTGTGTGTGTGTGTACAAGTTAAGGAAGCATTTTTTTTTCTTGTTGATGTTTAAATTAGTGTCTATTTCATTTTCTGCTGAGTTGCTAAGATTCTGTTTTCTATAGCATTACTTTTCCTATGTAGTTGGAATCATTTTTCACACATAACTTAAACATGTATTTTTTTTTTTTTTTTTTTTACTGGCCGTTTGATTCCAATGGGTATCTGTTTTGTTTTCTTCTCATATCATTATTTATATAGCGTTTGTGTTGGTGGTATTTCATATTCTCTTTTTTTATTTTTTTTATTTAGGGGACGCGTTGCTCTTCCGCCATACAAATAAAGCAGATATATTTCATTATTTATTCTGATTAAGTATATATACGTTATGATTATTGCGTTTAATATGAGGAGCTGTTTTTGTATTTATTTTTACCATTTCATTTTTTTCTTGTTTTTAGGTAGTGGCGGTGTCATTCTCTCTCTCTCTCTCTCTCTCTCTCTCTCTCTCTCTCTCTCTCTCTCTCTCTCTCTCTCTCTCTCTCTCTCTCTCTCTCTCTCTCGTGTAAAGCAGATGCGTTTATTTATCTATAGTTATAACAGCTTTTTTTTTTGTTTATTACGTTTAGTAGGTTGAGTTTTATACATTTTATCATTTACCTGGGCCTCTCTCTCTCTCTCTCTCTCTCTCTCTCTCTCTCTCTCTCTCTCTCTCTCTCTCTCTCTCTCTCTCTCTCTCTCTCTCTCTCTCTCTCTCTCTCTCTCTCTCATGCTGAGATGTATCTGTGCTTATGTTTTTTTTTATTATTTGTTTTGTTATTATTATTATTATTATTATTATTATTATTATTATTATTATTATTATTATTATTATTATTTTTATTATTATTATTATTATTATTATTATTATTATTATTATTTTTATTATTATTATTATTATTATTATTACTACTATCACTAGCATTATTTCTACTACTACTACTACTACTACTACTACTGCTGTTGTTGTTGTTGTTGGTGGTGGTGTTGTAGTTGCTGCTGCTGCTGCTATCGTTGTTGTTGTTGTTGTTGTTGTTGTTGCTGCTGCTACTATCGTTATTGTTGTTGTTGCTGCTGCTATCGTTGTTGTTGTCGTTGTTGTTTTTGTTGTTGTTGTTGTTTTTCAGTAGAGATAACAGTATATCTATCATAATTTTTTTTATATTTATTATAATCATAATTCTTGACACATATACATGAAAATTAGAAAATTAGAAAAAAATATAAAATAAACATTTCTCTGCCTTTATTTTTAACTGTTTTTCTTTTTCTCATTATAAATATTGTTTAGTATATAGAATTACTAGTACCGTCATTGTTTATCATTATTTTCATTTAATTTCCTTACTTAGTGTATCTTGTCATTTCAAACCCAGTATAGGAAAAGAAAGCATGTTGAATTATTTTAGTTTTGTTTTATTGATGTATTTTTTATTTATTCTTTTTAAACCGCAACATGTAAAGAAAGCACATCAAAGTTCTTTTACTTTTATTTTATTCCTTTTTAGCAGCAAGATAGAGAGAAGTGCCCTTTTTATTTCACCTTATCAATATTATTTTTAACAGCAAGATGAAGCACCATTCTAAACTACGAAATATGGAAAGATCTGACCGTACATGTAATTTTTTTCTTTTTATGAACACACCGCTCCTCTCACACGCCCATTGCCTGTACACACTCATAAAGAAAGAAGCCTCGGTAACGTCAGTATGTTTCCTTGGACACATTACCAAGGGGAAGAACAGGGCTGGGGAACGTATGGAGTGCTGTGACTTGGCATGTAATTTTATCAGTGTGTTTGTAGAGGTGAAAAGTAGAGAGAAGTGGGGAAATAATTTAGATAAGGGTTTGTAATAGTGTTTTTGTTTATTTGTTTATATATTTATTGGTTATCCTTAGTGTTTTTTTTTTTTTTATATCTTCAAGTTTGTTTAAGATGGTGATAGAAGGAACACAAAGAAATACAAAGAAAGGAGCAACAGGAAGAGGAGGTGAAAGAGGAGCAAGACAAGACGAGGAAAAAGAGGAGGAGGAGCAGGAGGATGAGAAAGGGAAAGAGGAGGAGGACGAGAAAGAGGAGTAAGAGAAATAGGAGGAAGAAATGTATTTAGAATGTTATTGTTATTATTAGTGATGATGGTGGTGTTGTGGTGGTGGTGGTGGTGGTGGGAATAGTGGTTGATAGTGGTGGTGATGGTGGTGGTGGTGGTGGTGGTAGTGCTGGTGGTGGTGATGGTGGTGATGGGTTTAATAATAATGGTGATGGTCAGGTGTCTGCTTCTAATGAGGATTGATGGAGGTCTCATACCTCCTCCTCCTCCTCCTCCACTTCCTTCTCCTCCTCTTCATCCTCCTCCTCTTTCTTCTCTTATTCCCCACTTTCTCTCCTTATCCTCCCTTTTTCTCTTCACTTGTGTCGTCTCCCTCCCTCTTTGCTTTTTTTCCTTCCCCTTCCTTGCTCGTGTTGCATATTATCTTCCTCCTCCTCCTCCTCCTCCTCCTCCTCCCTTTAGTCTTTTATACTTTGCACTTACCAGCCGATTATAATATATGGGTTTTTTTTTTTTTTTTTTTTTTTTTTTTTTTTTGAGAGAGAGAGAGAGTGTTTGTGTATAGATATAATAATGTACACCTCAAACTACTACTACTATTACAACTACTACTACTACAGAAACTACCACCACCACTACTGGTCTTTTTTTTTTCGTGTGTGTGTGTGTGTGTGTGTGTGTGTGTGTGTGTGTGTGTGTGTGTGTGTGTGTGTGTGTGTGTGTGTGTGTGTGTGCGCGCGCGCGCGCTTAACCTATCACATTAACCTATCAGCTTCAATAATATAAGTTTGATAAGGCGAATCATTCAATGATACACAAACACCACACGAAGCATTCCGGTCTCTTTCTACACCACCACCACCACCACCACCACGACCACCAGCAACAACAACAACAACAACAACCATCATCACCACCAGCACATTATTTTCATCTCGTGAGTTACTGACAAACCAATGGCCGCCAGCAGAAATGATTGTTTAATTCGACTGTACTGAGAGTGAGGTGGATACATGTGTGGATATCAAAGTGGATGGTGTGAGGTGGATGTTCTGTAGTGGATATTAG
This sequence comes from Scylla paramamosain, assembly GCF_035594125.1. Classification (NCBI taxonomy): domain Eukaryota; kingdom Metazoa; phylum Arthropoda; class Malacostraca; order Decapoda; family Portunidae; genus Scylla; species Scylla paramamosain. Next base: position 21,876,917 of record NC_087166.1, on the reverse strand, counting down.
GAGTTGAATAGTCTGGTGTGGATTTTCGGAGGTAAATATTGGTAGGTGGATATTGATGTGGATATTTGTGAAGTGGATATCATGAAGTGGATATTTGTGTCAGTACTGGGAAGTTTTTATGAGATGTGGACGTTATTTAGTGGATATTTGTTGCGTGGGTACTGGAAGGTTGCTATTTCGAGGTGGATATTGTGAAGTGGATATTGTTTTGTATATATTGAGATGTATACAATAGTGTGGATGCTGTGATGAGAATATTGTGGTATAAAAAACTGTGAGGTGGATATTCATGTGTAGTGGTGTGGATACAGAGGTGGATATCACAAAGTTAACATTATAGTGCTGATATTTAAGTTTTTTCATCACGTCGATATTTCAAAATGAAGATGAGATTTATATTAAGGTGTGGATATCTTCAGTTGTATATATGTTAGGTTAGGTTAAGTGAGTAATGCTAGATTAAGTTAAGTTAGATTGGATTATGCTAGGTTAGATTAGGAGAGGTGTTAGGTTGGGTTAGGTTAGGTTACATTATGTTAGGTTAGGTTAGGTTAGATAAAGTAGGTTGGGTTAAGTCAGGTTAGGTTAGGTTAGCTAACATTATGTTAAGTTAGGTTAGGTTAGGTTGGTTGGGTTATATCAAGTTATGTTACTTTAAGGTTAAGTTAGATTACATTATGTTAGATTTGAATATGAGTTAGGTTAGGTGGGTTAGATTAGGTAAGACTACGTTATATTAAGGTTAGGTGAGGTTGTTAAGTTGGGTTAGGTTAGGTTAAGTGAGGTTTGCTAGGTTAGGTTGTTAGGTTAGGTTAGGTTGGTTTAGGTTAGGAATCAAGGAAGTATAGCAGCTCCCAAAACTCAATTTAATGTGTGGTATGAGCTGTGGCATAATGAACAATATGAAGCCTGCTGCCAGATCACGTGTCGCGTCGGTAAGGTTGGTATGCGTGGGTTAACATGATGCTATGCCGATCTATTTCCCAGGTCATAATATACGGCAACCATACCTAGTGTGCAGAGCTGCCAACTGTTTCCACCGTAATCACCAAGCCTGTCAAATAATAGTCAATTGTGTCAGAATATAGACCTCTTATTTCTTAGAGATATTTGGGAGCTACAGTACAGGCACACTGAAGTACAATACGTGAACAGACAGAAGCACAGAAGCACGAAGGATGACAGTTACGTAAATGTAGGGGAGAAGTACATGGAGGGAATAATGGCTTAACCCTTCTTCCTTTTTATCATCGGCATCTTTTCTTCTCGTCATCAAAGGAGTGTTGCATAAAACGAAATTAATTAATGTGCTGAAGAAAATCACGTTCAGCTTACAAAAGATGTTAATAGTAGTGTTTATGTAATGATGGACGGTTGGGGGCGCTACAGGCACTGAACGGTGAGTAATGAATGGAAACTCTAAATGAAATTAACATAATCGTGAATGTGACAACAAATAATGGAAGAAATGTGAGCAAATGAAAGTACAATAAAAAAAAAGGTTGAGTTTCGAAGTGAATTGTTATTGTTATTATTATTATTATTATTATTATTATTATTATTATTATTATTATTATCATCATCATTTATATTACTACTACTACTACAACTGCAACAACAACAGCAGCAACAACAACAACAACAACAACAACAACAACAATAAATACTACTACTACTACTACTACTACTACTACCACCTCCACCACCACCACCATCACCACCACTGTTGCTGTTACTATGTAATGCTACTACTACTATTACAATTACAATGATTACTTTTTTTTTCACGAGGAAACACACACTACAATTAACTTTTTTTTCCTGTCTAGGGAAAATAACAATAATAATAATGATAATAATGAGAATGATAATGTGGGTGGCACAAAGTTGGTAATAATGGTGTTAATGATGCTGGTAATAATGTCAAAGGGATTCCGTCCACTCTGGTAATTGTGCGGCGGTCAAAGTTGTTTTATGGACGTGTGTGTGTGTGTGTGTAAGGAAATAATACGTACGGTTTTATTTATTTTTATTTAGTCTTTTTTTTATTTATCCATGTTTTTATCATTTGTGTCTGTATTTAGTTATTCATTTCTTCACTGTCTTTTTCTATCGATTTATCTTTTTGTTTGTTTGCCTGTCTGTCTTTTTGTATGTCTGTCTGTCTCTGTCTGTGTGCTTATCTACTTATCGATCTATGCCTCTCCATTAGTCTGTGTCTGTCTGTCTGTCTGTCTGTCTGTCTGTCTGTCTATCTGTCTATGTATTTTTTTGTACAGTGGAGTTTATGTAAGATGAAAAATGCTGTGTTTACGCGTGTGTGTGTGTGTGTGTGTGTCACCCCAGCTTTTTCTTCCTCTTCTGTTATTGGTTTAAAATTCTAAGTCTTTTTCTTTTTCACTTTTTTTTTATCTTTGTTATCGTTCGTTTTCTTTTTTCTCTCTCTTTTTTCTCATTTTTTTCACTGTAGTAATTTCCGGTAAGCTTTTTCTGTTGCGTGAGATCTCTCGTGTAGCAAAGACTTTTTTTGTTTTATTGTTATTCGTAGCTTCATTTTTTTCATCTTCCACTAATTAATTATCATCACTCTACACTTCAACTTTATCTTTTTTTTCTGGAATCATCTCAAACCTTCATTTGTATCCATCTGTTGCATACGTGGCTGACGTCTAAGGCTTTGTTGTAGCGTAATGATTTTCTGTGTTAAATCTGACCTTTGAATGGCAGAACATTTGGTAATACTCTATTTATAATACTAATACTACTATTATACTCTGTTTATGAAACTTAATACTAATTTATGAAACTTTTACTATATCATTACTGCTTTCTGTTTTATCATCTGCGTACTTTAATATTAATTCTGACCTTTATAAGTTGTAATATCATAATCAGTCAGTCGGTAAATGGATTTAAGTGGCAAGAAATCTGACGACTCTATATTATAATAGTTTCTCGAACTGTTATATTTCTCAGTTCAATAGGAAGCTGTTTTGTTTATATTGTACTTCGGCTTCGTTATGTTGCACGTAGAGTTCCCTTGTGTCTGTGTTCAAATGACGCCGTCTTCACTGAGGTTGCTTAAATTCATTGTAATCCTAAATAATCTTTTCTCTCTCTCTCTCTCTCTCTCTCTCTCTCTCTCTCTCTCTCTCTCTCTCTCTCTCTCTCTCTCTCTCTCTCTCTCTCCTTGTTGTTGTTGTTGTTGTTGTTGTTGTTGTTGTTGTTGTTGTTGTTGTTGTTGTTGTTGTTGTTCTTCTTCTTCTTCTTCTTCTTCTTCTTCTTCTTCTTCTTCTTCTTCTTCTTCTTCTTCTTCTTCTTCTTCTTCTTCTTCTTCTTCTTCTTCTTCTTCTTCTTCTTCTTCTTCTTCTTCTTCTTCTTCTTCTTCTTCTTCTTCTTCTTCTTCTTCTTCTTCTTCTTCTTCTTCTTCTTCTTCTTCTTCTTCTTCTTCTTCTTCTTCTTCTTCTTCTTCTTCTTCTTCTTCTTCTTCTTCTTCTTCTTCTTCTTCTTCTTCTTCTTCTTCTTCTTCTTCTTCTTCTTCTTCTTCTTCTTCTTCTTCTTCTTCTTCTTCTTCTTCTTCTTCTTCTTCTTCTTCTTCTTCTTCTTCTTCTTCTTCTTCTTCTTCTTCTTCTTCTTCTTCTTCTTCTTCTTCTTCTTCTTCTTCTTCTTCTTCTTCTTCTTCTTCTTCTTCTTCTTCTTCTTCTTCTTCTTCTTCTTCTTCTTCTTCTTCTTCTTCTTCTTCTTCTTCTTCTTCTTCTTCTTCTTCTTCTTCTTCTTCTTCTTCTTCTTCTTCTTCTTCTTCTTCTTCTTCTTCTTCTTCTTCTTCTTCTTCTTCTTCTTCTTCTTCTTCTTCTTCTTCTTCCCGCTCTCCTTTCTCCCTCTTCTCCTCCTCCTTACACGATTTCCCAAAAGCCAGAGAGTGAGTGCCATGCTTCGTCTTTTCCACTTATTCCTGTTAACAACTTCCATTCTTCTCATTCCCCCTAAGCCTCAACTCACCGCCTCACTCTTCACTCTGTACCGAATAATCTAAGTGCTTTTCATTCATATTCGCATTTCCCGCGCCCTGATTGTGGGGTCTCATGAACGAACCAATCCAACAAGCCAGTGAAAATTTAATGCAAAAGCAAGCGAAGAATGTTGTGTGTTTGCTGTCAGGGATGAGGAGGAGTTAGTGGTGTTCTGAGCGTGGAAAGAGTTGGGTGATGCTCTCTCTCTCTCTCTCTCTCTCTCTCTCTCTCTCTCTCTCTCTCTCTCTCTCTCTCTCTCTCTCTCTCTCTCTCTCTCTCTCTCTCTCTCTCTCTCTCTCTTGTGGCTGTTTGATGAGAGATGTATTTTATTTCGGTGATGGGAGTGTTATTTCGAGTTAAGTCACATTCATTCATAAACGTTATTTGAAGGGGAGTTGAAGTGTGTGTGTGTGTGTGTGTCTGTGAGAGAGAGAGAGAGAGAGAGAGAGAGAGAGAGAGAGAGAGAGAGAGAGAGAGAGAGAGAGAGAGAGAGAGAGAAGCGTACATTATTTTTAAACAAAGAATAACTATCTCTGTGTAGAGTTTCAAGTTGCTATAACTAATAATCATGATGATGTAGTAGTAGTAGTAGTAGTAGTAGTAGTAGTAGTAGCAGTAGCAGTAGTAATAGCAGTAGTAGTAGTAGTAACAACAGCAGCAGTAGTAGTAGAATTAGTAGTAGTAGCAGTACTTCTACTTCTACTACTAATACTACTACTACTATTACTACTACTACTACTACTACTGCTGCTGCTGCTGCTGCTGCTGCTGCTACAACTACTGCTGCTACAACAATAACAGCAACGACAACAACAACAACTTTAACAACAACAGCAACAACAACAACAACAACAACACACCCAACAAACTATTAGCGTTGTAATCCTGGCCGTCATAACAAGGAGGCAAAACTGTCCAATTTGTTTTTCTGTTATTTTTTCAACGTCTCGCTGTGCAGGTGTTATTCCGCTCCCTTGCTGCTATTACGGTCTTTACCTTGCACTGCCGCCCTCTCCTTTTCTCGATTGGCGTACGTGCGTCTGTGTGTGCGGGGGTGGGGTGTGATGCTGTTAAGGTAAGTGTGGTTGGCTGGCGCTCTCTCTCTCTCTCTCTCTCTCTCTCTCTCTCTCTCTCTCTCTCTCTCTCTCTCTCTCTCTCTCTCTCTCTCTCTCTCTCTCTCTCTGTATCTTTTCCAGCCTCGTGAATCCAGAAAATACAATGGGCGTGGCTGTGTTGGTCAAAAGGGAGGCTGTCTGGGTTAAAGGTCACTGCTGCTTCAGGGGGTATTGGCTCCTGCTGCTGCTTCTACTTCTTCGTCGCCTTTGTCAGTAAACGTGTCTTATTTTGGGCTGGATAGTATGGGTTATGAAGGTTAGGGGTTGTGGTGGTGGTGGTGGTGGTGTTTTGTTAAGTGTTTGTGTTGTCTTGTGTTTGTTCGTGTTGGATGTTGTTCTTGCTCTACTCCTTCTTCTTCTTCTTCTTCTCTCACATCTCTTTCTACTTCTTTATTTCTGTCTCTTTTTTTCTTTTTCCGTCTCTTCCTGCCTCTTTTTGTGTGTTCGTTTGTTTTCTCTCTCTCTCTCTCTCTCTCTCTCTCTCTCTCTCTCTCTCTCTCTCTCTCTCTCTCTCTCTCTCTCTCTCTCTCTCTCTCTCTCTCTCTCTCTCTCTCTCTCTCTCTCTCTCTCTCTCTCTCTCTCTCTCATATTTCTTTTTTTTTCGCATCCACATTGCTAATATTTTTCCCCTTCTATTCCAGGTAAGTGTCCAGTTCATGTTCCAGGCCAGTGCAGAATGTATCCAGTGCCTTCGTTGACCCAGGTATGAAAATGTGTGTTAGTATACCTTGTCTACATTGATGAGCATGGGACGTAAGGGTGATGGAGATGATAGTGGTGAAGGAGATGATAATTAGATTGATATATCTTCCTTTCACTAGTTAGTACAGGACGTGTGGATAATGAAGGTAATGGTGGTTTTGAAGTTGAAGGTTACGTTAATGTCTTCTTTTTTACACCGATGATCAAGATGTAAGGGCAATGAAGGCAGTAGTAGTGAATGAGATGGTTAGGTAGGAACAAGGTAGGTGTTAAGTTAATAGGGAGTTTCAAGAGATTAGATCAGTTTATGCAAAGTGATGGTGGTGGATTAGTTGGGTTCTACTTGTTATACGGAAAAAATAAATAATTAAAGGCAACCTCTTAGACAGGGTAAAAATGCCTAAATTAACACAGTACGAGCTCGCGATTTCTCTTAATATTACAGTCAACAAATGAAAAATAGCAATGTAGTCTGCCCACAAACATTCATTCTCTTACTGTCTTTCATTTTCCCCTTCTTTTTTTCTTTTTTCTGTCCAAACTCCTTACCTTTCACCAACTTTCTATCTGTTCTGTTCTGTTCTGCAAAGGGATTATAGGTGTGTGGATATGCCTCATAAAGGGACTGCCACGTGTAGGCCTAGTTGTATCGTGCAGCTGTTATGATCTCTGTGTGCAGCTTTTATGGTCTCTTGTTCAAAATTTCTGGTGTCCCTCGATGTGGAGAGATGTGGAGTGGGGGGTAGTACTGGTGGTGGTGGTAATGGTAGGGAGTGAGATGAGAAGGGAGGGAGGGAAAGGAGTTCTCCAGCCTACGTCATTGCCTTTACGATTCTTAACCTTTTAATAACGTGCATTATATAGTGTAGCTTATCACCAACATCTTCGTAAGCACTAGTAGATCTGTTGCTGTTTGTTCATTTGTGTTCCTGTTTCTCGTCCTTACTTCCTCTCCGCATTTGTTTAAGTAACGTGTCCCTCCAGCCTTTATGATCACCTTTATTGCCCGATACTATTTATGCTTCTAGATTAAAGAGTGTAGCTTATGATTAATAGCTTCGTAGGGGCTGAGGTCTGCTTCTGCTTGTTCTTCCCTTGTGTTCCTATGTCTTGCCCTCCTCCTCCTCCTATTCTTCCTCTCCGTCGTCTTTGTAATTTAATTGTCCCTATTGTTAGTGTATTTATCAGGAACAGCCTCGTAATGGCCAGTATGTCCGCTGTTATCTATTACTAATTTTTGTATTTCTTTGCCTTCGTTAACGTCATCACCCTTCTACTTTTCCTATGTTTTCCTCTCCTACTCGTTTTCCTACTGTTACTATTGCTACCACCACCACCACCACCACCACCATCACCACCACCTCTTACACCCTTGCAAACACCCATCAACCCTCCTATCCCTGACCCTGTCCTCCTCCCCTGCTGTGCCCCCTCCCGTCCACTCCTCAGGGCAGTTTGAGCACAAATCGGCGGCGGCTCAGTGAAGGCATTCCCGCTAATTCTCTCTCCCTCCACATAACCATTAACACTCCCCTTCTCGCTCCTCGCACACACGCCTTCCCTGCTCCTTCCACCTCTCGATTCTTGTCATTAGTAGCCTCCACTTCTCCTATTTGCTCTCTCTCTCTCTCTCTCTCTCTCTCTCTCTCTCTCTCTCTCTCTCTCTCTCTCTCTCTCTCTCTCTCTCTCCCAATCGTCCAGCGTGTTTGTGAGTGTTTTCTTTTTTTTGTTATTCGTTACTGGTCTTTTTTTTTTTTTGTTTCGTTTGCTTTTAGTGTGTGTGTGTGTGTGTGTGTGTGTGTGTGTGTGTGTGTCTGTGTTGGTCTCGTCTTTTTTACTATTTGTTTTCTACGGTGGTTTAAATTCTCTCTCTCTCTCTCTCTCTCTCTCTCTCTCTCTCTCTCTCTCTCTCTCTCTCTCTCTCTCTCTCTCTCTCTCTCTCTCTCTCTCTCTCTCTCTCTCTCTCTCTCTCAGGTGTGACAACCTTGATGAATTGTTTATGTATGTAGGTATTTATTTATTTATTTATTTATTTACTTATTTATCTATTTATTTTATGTTACCTTGCTTTGTATTACCTTTCTTCTTTTTACATCACAAGTACAAGAAACTTTTTTTATCAGTAACGCTACAAACTTCACATTTACCTTCTTAGCCTTAATGTTTCCTCATGCTGTAAGTACAAGAAAACCTTCCAGTAATCTTCCTAGTTTTATAGACACTCCAAATTTTACATCTTACTTCTCTTTTTTACGTTAAAAGTATAAAATATTACCATTAATATTACAGGTTTCATATTCGCCATCATTACGATCTTAGTTTTTCTCCACGTTACAAGCTCAAACAAATGCGTATTACTAAAACTCTAGGTTTTATAGATACTCTCCCAGCATTGTGATATATATTCTATAACGTTACAAATACAAAAAAAAAAGTATCAGTATTCATTCTCACCTTATATTCAGTTAGCATTCATTCTCAATATATTTTCAAGTCACAAGGAAAGAAACTCTATTAATATTCCGGTCTTCACATATATCCTCCAAACATTATATCTTTTAATTCACCTCACAAACAACACAACCTTATCAGCAGCCTTGGAATGCCCAGAGCGTGGCGGGGCCCCCAGACAGACAGTCGTGCGTGGCTCAGCAAACACGAAGCATCTGTATCTATTTCCTCTGAGAATGTTTCTTGCATTCCGCCCAAGAGAAAGTCTGCATCTGTTTCCTGTTTATGCACATTGCTACGTCTTCTCCAAACAAAAGTCCTGATCTCTTTCATGTAATAGTGTTGCTTCTGCTCCCGTAATCAAAGTCCCCCTGTCTTTTCTCTTCCTGGCCTCGCATTCCCCGGCCCTGTTCGCGGCTCTGTTCACCTCCTCCCGCCTCTCCTCTCGCCGCCTCCTTCTCCCGCCGTCTTCGTTTCTTGTACCATCTCCAGGTCTCTCGCCCGTCTTAATTCCTGGCTTCCTCTACAAGTTCCCCCGCTGCGCCTGGAAGTATCTCTTGCCTCTCGCATCCTTTCACTCTCTAAACCATTATTGAATGTCTCGTATTTTATTTTGCAACCGTTAATTTGGTTTCGCAGTTTACGGTCCTTCGCTATATCTTCGTAAGGCGGGTGAGGAACGCGGTGCCTCGCTGTCTCTCCGGCCCTCTCGCGTCGCCGTAACCCTCGCCCGCCACCGTAACTCCTCTCCTTCCTCCTCCTCCACTAAACAAGTTGGTGCTCCGGCCTTCCCAGCAGCGCCAGTTCACCTCCTCAGTCAATCTATTGATTACCCCCAAACTTCCCGGTTTTCATCCCCTGAAACGTCCGCTCTTTCTCCTTTCATGGCATTTCCTTCACACTCGAGTCTTCCTTCACGCTTCCTTCACGCTCCGTTCCTTCCTAGACAACACAATTTGGCGGCGTGCAAGTGTTCTGTGCGTGTGTTCTGTTCCTCGCACGCCACAGCGCTCCCTCGGGCAGACAAGGACAAGCTTCCCGTGTCTTTTTGCCGTGTGTCAATCCACCTTTCTCCTCCCTCACTCTCTCGTCCCCTCGTCCCCTCCCGCGCCCCTCATGAAGTCAACGTGAATATCCCACTAAATATTTATCCCCCAGCAGTTTTTGAAGGTTGTTTTTCCTTCCTTTGTGTCGCCGTCTCCCTCACGTCTCCCACACCTCTCTTACCACCGCCCCGCTGCCTCATCCCTCGCCCGACACGTCAACTTCAATATCTCCACACGACGCAAGTTTGCTCCTCTAGTTTCCTCCTTTGGTTTCCTCGTTTTGCCGCACCTGGGGAATTACATGACCTCGGCAAGCAAGTCCCTCCCCGCGCCTGTGGTAAGCAGATTGCGGCTCTTCCCTCAACACTTTACTCAGCACTTAACTCACTGGCCGTGTAATCATGTATTCAGAGCCTGTTTTTATGTATTCATCATTTATTTTTCATTCTGAGTTTGTGTAATAAAAATCGAGTTATTCCTGAAATTCCGTTATGGTTTCTCGATACATGACGCTTCACAAAAATGTTCTTAATTTATCAGCCTTGCATAGTTTGGGGCACTTGGGTAAAGGACAGCCAAGGGAATGACGGCCTGGCGGCTCTTCAGGTTTCATAACGTGGAGGCGTCTGAGGCTGTCGTGGCTCTGATCCTAAAGTCTAGTGTCTGTCTGATGCTCTTCTGGTGGGCGACACTCACCTCTGCTCCCGGGCGGTGTGTGGCTGTGCTGAGGACAGCGGCCGGCCCAGCAAAGACGAGTCTGTGAAGGGGAAACATTGCTTTGCTGTAAATTCTGGTTTTCAGGAAGTTATGTATACTGGTTGCGTTGCTGTGTGAAAGGTTTAATGTTCCTAACTGTTCACGAAGAAGCCGTTTAATTCCTTCACTGTCATGGTCATCCTTTGTTAGCATCCAGAACACTGAAAACAAATGCTTTCTTGAACACACGAAAAAAAAAAAAAGAGAAATGGTGGTTACTTTTAGTGTTTTCCATGAACAGTTTTAGAAGAGAACAATTTTAAAAGACTGTAATGAAAAGAAAAATGTCTCTGAAAAGATATCAGTGAGTAAGGGACAGTTTGTGAAGCAGTGAAATAGTTAAGAGTAATCTAATATACAGTGCAACTCATAATAGTGTTCCTTTACCTGAGTGTTGGCCTTTGTAGAATAAAACTCGCTATACAGAACTGTACAACATCACACTTGCAGGAACTCAGGAACTTTCTACCTAATGTACTGTGTATCTCAACATTGTGCCAGCATACGTGAGTGTTGGCCTATGTAGATCAATAATTAACTCCCTGTATAAAGCCTTGCAACATCTGTCACGAGGGGTCAGGAACTCTCTACCTGTCTGTTTCCTACCTCCTATAACCTCACCTTCCTTACGAGAGCATCAAGACGTGCAGAAACAACTTGCCCTTCTCGATTTGAACTCTTTTCTGTTCATGTGTAAAGGAAGAACAATTAGAGACCCTTTTTTTTGTGTTTATCCTTCATGTACTCCTTCGCCAGTGTCTCCTTCACACATGAATATAAAAGACACGCGTACGTTGAATGTACTCGTGGCCAAAACTGAATTGCATGACGAGAGAGAGAGAGAGAGAGAGAGAGAGAGAGAGAGAGAGAGAGGGAGAGGGAGAGGGAGAGAGAGAGAGAGAGAGGGAGAACGGACAGACTCGTTTCTTTTACTGCCCGAAGGAAAGAGAAGTGTGACCTTGGCCTGTGCTGTCTGTCAGGTGCTATCAAGTTCTTCTCCTATCCCGCCACGCCGCGCCCCTCCCCTCCCCAGCCGGCCCTCCTTCCGCCTACCTAGCTAATGAATGAAGCTGTTTTTATGGCCCCTCGTAACTCGTGTCCAGCAAGGAGAGAACACGCTGCACCTCCCCATCCGTTCTCCACCGGAATGAAGCACCGAAGCCTCAATGCCTGCCTCATTTCAAGGAACCTGTCGGTGCGTGTGTAAAACTGGACGGCAGACTCTCAGATCCCATTCGTCTCTGCCCAGATCGGAGGCGTCACGGGATAAGCAGTTAGTCTCGCTAGTACAATGGCTACTCAGCACCTCCCTCAGCCTCTCTCAGCACCCGCGGCGCCTCAAAGGGGGAATTTCACGCCTCGAAATCCGACGCGTTCAAAAACCTCAAGACTAAGCGTGTTTTTTACGAGATTTTCGGCTAAATTTGGCTCGTCTTTGTGTCTTTTTGATGCTAGGAGGGTACAGAGAGAGAGAGAGAGAGAGAGAGAGAGAGAGAGAGAGAGAGAGAGAGAGAGAGAGAGAGAGAATTCCACTGATCAGGTTAAAAAGAATAAGAATACCGAAAGTTGGAATCTCAGTCTCTCTCTCTCTCTCTCTCTCTCTCTCTCTCTCTCTCTCTCTCTCTCTAGCAGTTGATAGTAAGAGTACAATTTTTTTTTTTTATTAAATGGAGTAACTGGTAAAATCCTCTCTGCACCCCTTCCATTTCTTTCCTCCAACTTCCCCATCCACTTCCCCTCTCCACCCACCCTATCCACCCTCTCTATCCACTTTCCCTCCACTCTCTCCCTCTTTCCACCTTACCTCTCATTCTCTCTCCACTTTCCTCCTCTTACAATTTCCCTCTCCATCCTTTCATTCCACCTTCCCTCTCCACCCTCCCTCTCCACTCTCCATCTCCGCTCCCTCTCCCCACTCTCCCTCAGCTAAACCACATCCACCTCTCCTTCCACTCAAATCATCTTTCTCTCCCTTCCGACTACCATTCGTCTCCTTCCCTTCCCTTCCCCTCCTTTCCCTTCCCTTCACTATGACTAATACTCTTCCTCCTCCTCCTCCTCCCCTTCCTAGTGTATTATTCTCTCTCTCTCTCTCTCTCTCCTCTCTCTCTCTCTCTCTCTCTCTCTCTCTCTCTCTCTCTCTCTCTCTCTCTCTCTCTCTCTCTCTCTCTCTCTCTCTCTCTCTCTCTCTCTCTGGGCGGTATCACTTTTATTTGTGCGCTTCGTTTTTTTTTCGTTTTTTTTATTTATTTTTGTTTGTTTCGTTTGGTGTTTCTCCAGTAAAAATAAAATCTGTCACACTGTTTTCATTTATTTATTTATCTACTCGAGGGTTTCAACACTTTTTTTTGTTTGTTGCTTTATTTTCAGTGTGTGTGTGTGTGTGTGTGTGTGTGTGTGTGTGTGTGGCAGGAGGCTTTGAGTATGCTGAAAGAGAGAGAGAGAGAGAGAGAGAGAGAGAGAGAGAGAGAGAGAGAGAGAGAGAGAGAGAGAGAGAGAATACAGACGAGGAGAAAGGGAGAAACGTGTACAGACGCGAAGGAAAAATAGAGGAAAAAATTAAAGAAAGAAAAGAAGAAGAGAAAATAAAAGAAACTAAAGAGAAATAAAGAGAAAAGAACAGAGAGAGAGAGAGAGAGAGAGAGAGAGAGAGAGAGAGAGAGAGAGGCAGGCAGGCAGGCAGGCAGGCAGGCAGGGGAGGGCAGGAGCGACAGGCGGCGGACGTAATTGGGGAGATTGATGGCCCCGTCTGGAGGCTGTCGGTCACGGGACATACACTTTATCGTCGCGGGCGTGTCATGTGGCTCTGTTTTTATCCCCCATACAAGGGCCGCCGCGTCAGGGAGCTGGAAAAATGTGCAGCCGGCTCGCTCTGTTTGTGACGATAGGGAATCTGTCATAGAGAATTGAACTCCATAAAGATAGAGCGGTGCAGTATTTGAATGCTTGCTTTTAGGATTGAAGGCGAGGACCAGTCGATGTATTTGATGCCGTTTAGGATGCGTGTACGGTTTTCCGCCTCCTCTCTTTTAATTAGGTTTTTTTTTTTTTGTGGTAATAGTAAATGTTTCGTAAATTATTTAAGTACATAGAGATATAATAACTTTTGTGGTGCTTGAACGTTTGATTCTAGGATTAAGAGTGAGAGCGACGTGGTGTAATATAATTGTTTTTTTCTCTCTTCTCTACTTGAGTGCGCATTGTGAAACGCTCTACTTTAGTGCGCATTGTGAAACGTTCTACAATGAGTTTCTAACAAGCTCTAGTGAAATTTAATGTCCTTATTTCACTTGTCGTTTCATGATTCAAGTGAAAGTTCAACACACACACACACACACACACACACACACACACACACACACACACACACACACACACACACACACATGAGAACCTGACTAAGCATCGGATATCGTGTGTAACTAACAGAAAATACAAAAGACTGAGGTGAAGAGTGACCCGCTGCGGCAACCCCTCACTGAACCAACCTAAAGAAGGAGAATTTAATACCTCTTAAAATGCACAATACGTTACTTTACTGTTATTACCTTGTCATGTGTTACAGCTCTCATATTACTTCTTTCGTGCATTTATATCGTTAACTGCCGGCCTGCGAGTGAAGGATGACACGTTGAATCGGTTTAGATCAATGAGGAACCAGTTAGAATGCACGTACGCTACTGCTCTCTGTTATTACAAAGGGATTACGTGGAGGAACTGAACGCTGAGCTGCAAGGTTGTTACGTCAAGGGTGAGACGAGTGTTAAGGCGTGACGGGCCGATAAAACTAGATAAAATGAAGAAGCGTCGCACGAGTTGAATTATTAAGATTTTGTTTTTATTTATTTTGGGGGTTTTGTGAAATAACCTTAGCATTCTAATTTTGAGACAGATACTTACTATTTATTTTTTGGTATATATGTTTTTTTTTTTTTATAACGTGATCTGCACAATGAACATAAGAACATAAGAAATAAGGGAAGCTGCAAGAAGCCATTAGGCCTACACGTGGCAATCCCTTTATGAAATATACCTACCTATATCCACCTATCATCACCATCCATAAATCTGTCTAATCTTCTCTTAAAGCTCCCTAATGACTCAGCACTAACAACTTGATTATTGAGTCCATTCCATTTATCTATCACTCTGTTTGAGAACCAATTCCTTATTGTCTCTTTTTTAAACCTAAATTTTTTCAAGTTTGAACCCGTTATTTCTTGTTCTGTCCTGGTTATTCATTCTAAGAATTTTGCTTGCGTCTCCCTTGTTATAACACTTATACCACTTAGAGATTTTTATTAGGTTCCCTTTTAACCTACGTCTCTCTAAATGTAAAGAATAAGTACATAAAGAATGTAAATTTAACAGCTTCACTCTCGCCTCGTAAGTAATACTCCTCATCCCCTGTATTTAGTCATTCTCCTCTGTATTGATTCTAATAAACCTATATCCTTCCTGTGGTATGAGGACCAGAACTGCACAGCGTAGTCTAGATGAGGTCTGACCAGCGCCAAATATAACTTTAATATTACTTACGGCCTTCTGCTTTTAACACTCCTAAAAGTTAATCCTAGTACCCTATTTTCCCTGTTTCTGGTCTCTATGCATTGCTTTCTTGGACGGAGGTCAGAGCTAAGTATAACTCCTAAATATTTTTCGTACCCTGAACCTTCCAGAGCTTCGTTGTTTATTGTGTACCTACTGTGTGGGGTTCCCTCTACCTACGCTAAATACTTTGCATTTGTTGATATTAAATTGCATTTGCATTTGGACTGGCAATGAAACTGAAGTGAATTAATCAAAACCTAACCTAACTTAATCTAACGTAGCCCTCGGATGGAAATGCTAATGCTATTTCAAAATTATCCAGTATTTGCATTGCAAGCTGAGACAGCTCTTGTACGGACACGCTGTAACGCAAGTGATAGCTGGGCTACCTTGTATCATTAAAAAGAAACACAATTACAAGAGATACATACATACATACTCAAATTTATTTATACCTACGTACCTAACAATACTTAACCTTATTACCACCATTATTATTACCATTATTATTAGTAGTAGTAACGCTGCTGTTGTCACCACAATTATCATGACAAGAAGAGAGTTTCAGGCGAACCCTTGTCCTGAGTTGCAATCTTCACGGGGTCCTGAGTGGTGGTGGCAAGGCTGTCTGTTCTCCCTGTGTGTTAGTGTGCTGCGTGTTGGGATGGTGACGTGTGTTGCCACTTGAGTGTACTTATTGTTAGTAAGTGCTTGATGGGAGCTGCTTTTCTTACTCCTTTTTTTTTTCTCTCTCTTTATTTTTTCTTTTTTTTTTCTCTCTCTCTCTCAAGTGCGCCGTAATGTTTTGATGTAATAGAGCGTATAGTTAGTAAAGTGCTTTATGAGAGACATTTGTCCTAACCTTCCAAGTGTGTCTTCGTAATGTTTTGATATAATGGCACCTATTGTTGGGAAAGTGCCTGTTGGGAGCTACTTGTCTTAGCTTTTTTTTTTTTTTTTTAAGTGTGTTTTAATGTTTTGATGTAAACCAGGTATATTTGGGAAGTGCTTCATGGGGCTCCTTCACTTAACTCCTTATTTATTTATTTATTTATTTTTTTTTCAAGTGCTTCGTAGTGTTTTATATAAGAACACGTATATAAGTACCGTGCTTTATGAGAACCGTTTGTCGTAATTTTTTTTTTTTTTTTAAGTGAGTCTCCGTAATGTCTTTGCTGTAATAACTTGTACAGTGAATAGAAAAAAAAACTTTATGAGAGCCACTTCTCTTAATCTTCAATCCAGGCGTGTCTTAATGTTTTGATGTACTAGCACGTATATTCAGTAAAATGCTTTATGAGAGTTGTTTGTCATTTTTTTTTTTTTCTTTCTTCAAGTCTGTCTTAATTATGTTGATGTAATAGCTGGTATAGTTTAGTAAATTGCCTGATGGAGAGCTACTTGTCTTAACTTTTTACCTTTTTTTACTTAAATGTGTCTTCTTGATGTCTCGATATAATAACGTTTCCAGCACAGGGGTTGTTAGCAGTAAAGTGTTTCTGAGAACTGTTTGTATTTTTGTGATGGTCGTAAACGTGATTTTTTATTTTTTTTTTTATAACTTATTTTCATGTAGTGAAATATTTTTGCTGTTGTATTTCATTGTTATAATAATATATTTTTAGCACTATATTTAATTGTCACACGCTACTTGTATTTTTATAGAGATGTATTTGAACGAGTGTTTTTTTTTTATGCTTAATTTTTAATCAGCTAATTATTTTTGTTCCTCTATTAAATTGTTACAGTAGGATATTTTCAGCGCTATATTTCAGCTTTGTAGTCTATTTGTATTTCATAAAGATATTTGTAAACGTATGTATCTATATTAATTTTTATTTATTTACTTTTTTCTTTTTTTTTTTACTTTTCATTATTCAGTAACATTTTTAACTGTATTGAATTGTTACCATAGGATATTTTCAGCGGTATATTTCACCGTCACACTGCCTCAGCCACTCCGGCACAGAGTTTCCCCTGAGGACACGCGGCCACGGTAACACTGCCGCTGGCGAAGCTCTCCCCCCGCTGATTGGATGACGCTTCCCTGTCTCTTTCAAATCGTGTGTCACTGGGCTTTGTTATTTTTTGTGTTGTTATTATTATTGTTGTTATTACTGTTGTTGTTGTTGTTGTTGTTGTTGTTTGTTATTGTTGTTGTTGTTGTTGTCTGTTGCTGTTGTTTTTATTTTTGTGTTCTTCTTCTTCTTCTTCTCTTCTTCTTACTTCTTCTTCTTCTTCTTCTTCTTCTTCTTCTTCTTCTTCTTCTTCATCTTTCTCTTCTTCTTCTTCTTCTTCTTCTCTCTTCTTCTTCTTCTTCTTCTTCTTCTTCTTTCTTCTTTCTTCTTCTTCTTCTTCTTCTTCTTCTTCTTCTTCTTCTTCTTCTTCTTCTTCTTCTTTCTTCTTCTTCTTCTATCTTCTTCTTCTTCTTCTTCTTCTTCTTCTTCTTCTTCTTCTTCTTCTTCTTCATTCTTCTTCTCTCTTCTTCTTCTTCTTCTTCTTCTTCTTCTTCTTCTTCTTCTTCTTCTTCTTCTTATTATTATTATTATTATTATTATTATTATTATTATTATTATTATTGCTACTACTACTACTACTACTACTACTACTACAACAACAATTGTTAGAATCAGTATAGAGGAGAATGACTAAAAGTATACAGGGGATGAGGAATATTCCTTACGAGGCGAGATTGAAGTTGTTAAATTTACATTCTTTAGAAAGACGTAGGTTAAGAGGGGACCTGATAGAAGTCTTTAAGTGGTATAAGGGTTATAACAAGGGGGATGTAAGCAAAATTCTTAGGATCAGCAACCAGGATAGAACAAGAAATAACGGGTTCAAGATTGATAAATTTAGGTTTAGGAAGGAGATAGGAAAAAATTGGTTCACAAATAGAGTGGTAGATGGAGTGGAACGGACTCAGTAATCATGTTGTTAGTGCTAGGACGCTAGAGAGCTTTAAGAGAAGATTAGACAGGTTTATGGATGGGTATAATAGATGGAAATAGGTAGGTATATTTCATACAGGGACTGCCACGTGTAAGCCTGGTCGCTTCTTGGAGCTTCCCTTATTTCTTATGTTCTTATATTAACAACAACGACAACAACAATAACAACAACTACTACCACTACTACTACTACTACTACTACTACTACTACTACTACTACTACTACTACTACTAGGATGACTTTCAGGTAGTGTGTTAAAAAATTGTAACACAGCAAACGGAACCATTCAGGACACTTCTCTAATTATGAATAATCCTTTTGGCTCCACTCTTTGGGGAGAGGCGCCTTTATTGAACCTTTTATTCTGCCTTTTTTGCGGCCCTTGGTCAGAGACCCTATTGCATAAAAAAAAAAAATAGCGTCTGATAAGGATCATTAACGTGGAAAATTTATAGAAAATCACCAGTCTAATGAACGCCTCAAACATAATTACTGAAGTGCATTTTTCGAAGACTCGGTATTGTTACTGGGAGAACAGTGACACCAGCGGTAGGTACAGTGTCAGCAGGCAATGTGTTTCGTAGTTTAGTGAAATAGGGAATGCATTTCGTTATTATTGAAGAGTTTATAGGCTTAAATGTTTAGATAGTAATTGATCTTATTTACAAATGTTTACTTTATTATTATTATTATTATTATTATTATTATTATTATTATTATTATTATTATTTATTTATTATTATTATTATTTATTATTATTATTATTTATTATTATTATTATTATTATTATTATTATTATTATTATTATTTATTTATTCATTTATTCAAATTTAAAAGTACGGTCTTTTTTTCTTTTATTGCGGTTTGCAAAATTTTTCGTTCACTTTTTTTCTTACCCAGATTTTTTCTCAGTTGAACGCATCCTTCACTTTCACAATAATTCTACCCATTTCACATTTCTCGCCATTACTTTAAACACTAAAACAACATTCACTTCATATTTTTCCACACAACATTAACTTTCCTGATATTCACTTACCCTTCTTCTTACAGCCTTTTTACCTTCTTTTTTCACCGTTTTAACGCTGGCGGAGTGGAGGCTGGCGGCCCTAAGTGGTTTCCCGGAGGAGTTTTTAAAGAGTGCGGGAGCAAATATCGAGGGACGTGAATCATGCAGCGTGACGGGGGCGGAAAAGCTTCATCACTCGGGCCGGGGACGCCAGGTTCCTTACAAGTTTAGTGGAAAATGTCGCAGAAAATGCGGGCAACAGTTGGATGGGCTATTAATACATCTTGCCCGACCCGGCGCACGTCAGGACAGAGATGGAGGGAGGAGTGGAAAGGGAAGGAGAAGGGGGAGGGGAAAGGACAAGGGCATGAGGACAGGATGAGGGAGGGAGGGAGGAGGGGAAGGGAGAATAGGAGGAGGAGGGAATGAGGGGAAGAGGAAGGACGAGGGGAATGGGGAAGGGGAAGAGGAGGAGGACGGGATGAAGGGAGGATGCTTGAGAGGCGAGGGAAGGGAAGTGGTGTCGTGAGCACGTCTATTGCTTCACTTAGAAACGTATATTCAGAAGGGGAATTTTTAACTGACTTTCCTAACCTAGTGACGCCACCATCATGCCTTTTATTCAAGAAGACATGCATGTTTTAACTGATTGAAAATAATTCTAAGGACACTGAAAAAAATTGAAATGCTTTTGTTCCTTTTGCAGTCGGTGTCTTTCGAAACCTTTCTCTAGAGTTTCATAAGACAGCCACACTTGAGAAACAGCCAGCACAAACATCCAGACACCCACAATACCAGAGTCATTGCAAGGCTAGAACTGCTGTAATTCCTTGTCCATTCAGAAGTGTCTCTCTAAATCTCTCTCCCTTTAGACTTGCATCAGACCATCAAGCTTCAGACACACTCACAGACAAGAAAAAACAAAGAGCACAAAAAAAAAAAAGAGAAAACTAAGCCTGATACTTCACACCTCTCAGGCAGGGAAGCACAAATGAACATAAGAGATTTAACCCTTTCACTGTAATATGCAACAGTTCACGACAACAGAAGCACTGAACAAGATCTTTAAAGCACCAACGAGAAAGGAAAGTTAATTAAAAGAATAGATTTTTGAAAGTCAAGCCAGAATGATGTTTAAAGTTGACTACCAGAAACAAAGAAACGTCTGAGTGGCTGATAGGAAATCTAGGAAAAATGTACCAAGTAGAAGTGATTAGGTTAAAGAATAAATAGGTATAAGAAAGAATGGTCACCACAGCACTTAGGAAACACAGATTTTATTATTACCATTCCCACGTGGTAGAAGGATAAGTAATGACAAAGCACAACACTTTATTACATACAAGCGAATTATATTTATCACAACACTTCAGGAACAAAGATTTTACATTTAACATTGCCGCAAGGAAGGTTAGATGATGAAAAAAAAAAGCAGGTGGTTTATTACAACATATTTACTACAACAATCTTGAGAAATTAGGTAAGAATAAAAAAAAAAAGAGAGAGAGGGTTGTACTGTACTGTGTTTTCCTGAAAGAAGACTCACTAGAAAAAAAAAAGTGAAAATGTGGTCTGTGTCCTTGATGATTGTGTAAAGGTCTCACTAGTACTTATTCTTTTCCGAGTGGAGATTGTCACTAGGTAAAAAAAATTAAATGAATAAAAAAGTAGATAAAAAAGTTAAAAATACGTGTTGTTTGTGTTCGTAGCGATTGGTAAGGTTTAAAATTTCTCTCTCTCTCTCTCTCTCTCTCTCTCTCTCTCTCTCTCTCTCTCTCTCTCTCTCTCTCTCTCTCTCTCTCTCTCTCTCTCTCTCTCTCTCTCTCTCCTTTTTTACCAAGAGAAGACTGTCACCTGTCACCAGAAGAAAAAACGTCAGTGAAAAATACGTGTTGTTTATATCAATGCGTAACGTGATTCTATGGCGCTTTTTTCCCCTCATGCCAGAGTGACGTGAAGGGGACAAACGTGGGCCACGCGCCGCCCCTGCCCTGACTGACTGCCGGCCGCCGCTCGCTCACTCACCCACTCCGCCCGTCCGTACAAGTCATGCGACTAACCTTGCGAGTCACTGAGGTCTGCGGGGTGACTGATTGGTATTCGCCGTCGTAAACACACACACACACACACACACACACACACACACACACACACACACACACACACACACACACACACACACACACACAGAGAAAAAAAAACGGCCACATTGCAGGGTAAAATTTATTGCCAGTAATGTTTCTTTCTTTTTTTTTTTTCTTTCTTTCTTTCTCTCCACAGTGTCAGTAATCAGGACAGAACAGGAAATAATGTGGTTCATGTTCGACAAAGTTAGATTTTTAAAAAGAAATGGAAAGGAATTGGTTCTCGGACAGCGTGGTGGATGAATGAATGGAACAGACTCAGTGACCAGGTTGTTAGTGTTGAGTCATTACGGAGCAATTAAAAGAAGGTTAGACATTTATAGATAGGGTGATAGGTGGAAGTAGGAGGCATGTATCATACGGGGACTGCCACGTGTAGGTCTGATGGCTTCTTGTAGTCTCAGTTATTGCAGTATGTTTTTGTTAATATTTGTATCAACTCGCATGTTTTTGTTATTATTTGCACCAACTTGCAGTGTCGGGTGATGCAATCAGTGCGTCACCTCATTCTTCTCATTTTCTCTTCAACTTTTCTAAGGTAGTTTTGCTCGCCTGTTAGCAGTCCGTCTTGCTGGTAATCAGAAAATCAGAAAAAAGTTTCACTAGTATATGAAATGTTTACACGTGATGCACATCGTCCTTGTTGTTTTATGATTTAATGAACTAACTTGTTATTTTGAAGTGTTTTGTTCATCTTTAGGTCGCATATTGGCGGTCAGCCTTCTTTCAGAAAAAGTTCCTCCAGTATATGAAATGTTTAAATATGACGCGCATTGACCTTGTTTTGTTACCTTGCTCACTAATTTGAAGAGCAAGCGTGTTGTTCTGAAGTGTTTTGCTCGTCATTTCCTTGTATATTGAGGATTCGTCTTTCTGGGTTATCAAGAAATCAGAACAAATTCCGTCAGTTTATGAAATTATGCATAGCCACGCAACTCCCTTTATCTCCAGTTATTCGGTGAGCAAATTTGTGTTCCGTTGAAGCATTTTGTTCACCTTTTGGTTGTATATTAGCGTCCGTCTTTCTGGGTGATCAGGGAAGCAGAAGTACAATCAAGAAAAGAATGGAACACCTCAATGCGCTAACCAGTACCAAACATAGGAAGTCCATGTGAAGAAAGTATACCAGGAAGTGTAAGCAGGTGCTGGTAAATACGCTTGTGCCGCTGTTGCTAGAGGCTCAGGCGAGGAAATTGGTGTTAACTGTTGTCGGTGTGTGAGAGACTTGTTATTGTCGAGAGTGAGTGAATCTGACGCGGAACCAATCCATGCTATACATCACCACTTCTATGCGTTTCATTCACTCCTAGTTTATCGGTGTTCCATAGTTTTATTTATTTATTTATTTTTTATTTTTTATTTTTTTTTACGACCGTACATGTGACGTGCATTGACCTTGTTACCTTTCTTACTAATTCATTGAGCAAATTTTGTGTTACTCAAGTGTTTTTCTTATTTATTTTTTATTTGTTTTCATCTTTTGTTTGTATATTAGCATTACGTTGTCCTGGGGTATCAAGAAATCAGAAAAGAAAATCATCAGTGTATTAAATGTTTACTTTCTGATACGCATCGCCCCTCCTGTTGAATTACTCGACGAGCAAATGTATGTTACTTTAAAGTGTTATGTGCAGGAACCCAAGTACAACTCCATTTCTCTACTTTCTCTCACCCCAGTTCTGTCCACCTTACTAATGCAAGCGTTACCAGCATTACTGTTTCATCCCCCCCTCACAAAACTCGATGTCTGCCTCTTTTTTTTTTTTTTTTCTCTCCTTTTTTTCACTTTTTTTTAACTTCCTCATCGTGTGATTTGAACTATTTCAGGAGAGGAATATGGAAACTGAATAAAATTTTTCAATCTGATTAGAATCTTTTTATTTTTTATTTCTATTTATTTATTTATTTTTTTTTTTTTTTTTGAGAGGGCCATGGATTTGCTTCTTTTTGCTTTTTTTCATGGATTTTCCTTATTTTTTTTTGTTTCGTATAGATCGGTTTTCTGTTTTTCTCTTTTTTATTGGCCATTTTTTTCCTTCCCCTTTTTAATCCTTCACTTCTTCACACACAAAACAGACCGAAGGACATAAACACTTCCTTGATGCCTGTGAACGTTTGGATGAAGGATGCGTCTCTTTCTCCTCACTCCCTGGCGGTGGATGCAGTGTTGGGCCGAGAAAAGAAGGGGCGTACGAAAATAGTGTAGGAAGAAGGATAAAGAACAGGAGAAGGAGTGAGAGAAGAGGTGCAGAAAAGAGAGAAGCATGAAGGGAGTAAAGAAGGAAGAAAAAGGAAGAAAAGAGAAAGAGAAAAGCATGAAGGATAAAGAGAAAAGGGAATTGAGGATCAGAAAAGAGAGGAGCTTGAAGTAGTGAAGGAAAGTTGCATAAGGTCATGAGAGGAATGAGGAATACTGAGGGGAAGGAATTTGAGGCAGTGAGGCAAGGAGCATGAGGGGAGCAGAGGGAAGGAAATGAGGGACGGGGTCAGGGAGCATTGAGGGGTGATTAGCAGGAGGAGGAAGGGGAGCAGGACGCTTGGGAGAAGTGTGGCGAGGGGAAGACGAGGGGAGGTGGAGAAGGGGAGGAGGGCGAGAAGAGAAGGGGGAACTAGGAGGATGAGGAGAAGACGAGGGGAAGAGGACGACGGAGAGGAGGCAGAAAGGAAGAATACAAGAAGAGGTGAGGAAGACAAGGAGGGGAAGACAAGGGGAGAGGAGGAAGGGGGGAAGGAGGAGTACGGGGAGGGACTGGACAGGGCGATGGAAAGGAGTGAAGGGTGAGGGGTGCTGTGGGTGGCCAGGGCTAGGGAGAAGGATCTGGAGGTCACAGTTCACAGGTCACTGGCTTATGGGTCATTTGGCTTCACGGAGTTCAGATAAGATTAGGTCAGGTCAGGTCGTCAGATCAAGCTTGGTAAACACTTGGGGGAGACTGGGTAAGGAAACTATATAACCTCGTGGAGTTTCAGTCACTAGTTGAGCAACACATTGTACTTGCTCCAGCCATACCGCTCTTCTAGACAGGGTGGAATCAAAAGCTTTTCGTCTCATCAACTCCTCTCTTCTAACTGATTGTCTTCAGCCTCTTTCTCATCGCCTCAGTGTTGCATCTCTTGCTATCTTTTACTGCTATTTTCATGCTAACTGCTCTTCTGATATTGCTAACTGCATGTCTCTCCTCCTCCCGCGGCCTCGTTGCAAAAGACTTTCTTCTTTCTCTCACCCCGTATTCTGTCCACCTCTCTAATGTAAGAGTTAAACCAGTATTCTCAATCATTCATCCCTTTCTCTGGTAAGCTCTGGAACTCCCTGCCTGCTTCTGTATTTCCACTTCCTATGACTTGAATTCCTTCAAGAGGGAGGTTTCAACACACTTATTCATCAATTTTATCAATTTTTGACCACTGCTTTGACCCTTTTATGAGACTGGCATTTCAGTGGGCATTTTTTTATTAGATTTTTGTTGCCCTTGGCCAGTGTCCTTCCTACATAAAAAAAAAAAAAAAAAAAAGTTGACCCACAAGGCAGCTCCTCGCCACTTAAAACTTACCATCAGCCGTCACCATCCATAAGTTGATCCACCCTCCTCTTGAAACTGTCTAACCTGTGCGCACTTACCTCGTCCTTTTTCAAGCTTCCACTCATCCGTAACTCTGCTTGTGGTCCAGTTATTGTCTGTGGCCTTTTTGTATCTAATTTTGTCCAGCCTGCAGTTATTCTTACGCATTCTGATTAATGGCTGTTTTCTTTCTTGTTTTTAATTATCTTCTTTTATTTTATAGTTCTGGAACTCCCTGCCTGCTCCTGTAGTTCCTTCTTTCTAGGAGGTGAACTCTTTCAAAAGGGAGATTTCAAAAAAACTTATCCTCTAACTTTTTACGCCATTTTTTATTCTGTTTGAGAACTGGCACTTCAGTGGGTCTTTTTCTTCTTATTTTGTTGCCCTCGGCCGGTGCCCCTCCTACATATAAAAGAAAAAAAAAATCATATCCTTTTTATTTCATCTTTTCTTATGTACGAATACCAATTATCTCAAATACTTTTCTTTATGGAGCTGAGTGAAAGGTAAATTAATCAGGCACCTTAATTTTATTTGTGGTGCTTAAGACTTTTCAACATACAGTAATCTCCAGACTCCCACTTTTCTCCCAGTGTTTTTTTTTTTTTTTTACCCTCCGCAGACCACTTCTGTAGAAACCCTCAGGTTACGTCAAAAGCCGTTGCTCGGTATCTTGAATAACGTTACCTGGACTGCCAAACTCCTACAGCTCCTCTTGAAAGCATAATGTGCGTCAATGGTGAGCGGGAAACACTAAGATCAAATCCTGCGTCTGTCTGTGCGATCATGTGTCTCTGTGCTGTGTTTGCCGTCCCTCTGTGCCCCGTGTGTGTGTGTGTGTGTGTGTGTGTGTGTGTGTGTGTGTGTGTGTGTGTGTGTGTGTGTGTGTGTGTGTGTGTGTGTGTGTGTGTGTGTGTGTGTGTGTGTGTGTGCAGGGACCGGTGACTGACAGCTAAGGGCGTCTGTGAGTGTACGAAGGGAGGTTTCTATCAAGGGGGAGGACTGAGAGGAAGCGTTCTGGGATTTAACCCTCTCTCTCTCTCTCTCTCTCTCTCTCTCTCTCTCTCTCTCTCTCTCTCTCTCTCTCTCTCTCTCTCTCTCTCTCTCTCTCTCTCTCTCTCTCTCTCTCTCTCTCTCTCTCTGTGTGTGTGTGTGTGTGTGCGCGCAACAATGTTTGTGAGTTCATAAGTCTTACGGAAATCACTAAAACTTCTCAGCCATAAAAAAAGAAAGAAAAAAAAAGAACCTCTCTATTTCATGTTCCCTCGAGAGTTATTTTTATACAACGATCACATCAGTCTTGGGGCATGACGAGCAGGTGGTGTCCTCGTGACGTGAGGACATTTATAACAGAATGTAGAACGCGACGCTCTTAACTTTTTCCTGGTGCTATGCGGTCTAGGCTGAAAGAATAAATATAAGTTTTTACTTTTTCTATCTAAAATCACTCAAAATGATAAAGGTGATACATCCCATAGGTTTAAAGAAAAGGATAGACAAACTGACAAACAGACAGACAGACAGACTACAAATCATAACAAGGATCTCAATTTTTTTTTTTTTTTTTTATCAAGGATTATAAAACCGTAGTATGTTACCACAATGCACCAGAATTTGTGGTTGCCTCAGATTTAGCCTTAGATCCCTCTGCCTCGCCTCACCTGCTGCCAGATCCCAGGTGCAGGCGGCGCTGAACGTGCTGAGGTGACCCGTGGGAGGAGGCGCGTGGCTGCCTGACGTCTCTGAGGCAGCGTGGGAAGGAGAGGACGAGAGGGAGGGACGATGGGCCATTATTCACCGTCAACGCTTGCTAATTTAGAGACGCAAGGAGGGAGAGAGTGACGGCTGAGGCGTGGAGGTAGAGGGGAGAGTAAGAAAGAGGCGCCTCCAGTACAAGCCAGGTCAGGGACGCCTCTACCCGCTGCGGCCGCCACACTGGGAGCCGCACGGTGAGTACTTACTACTGAGTGATGGCACAGACGAAGAAAACGAAGCAAGAGAAAGATTAGTGGCCAGAGTGTGGAACGAAAGACTAAAATCTCTAATCTTGGACAAAAAATTATCAGCGAAGACAGAAAAGGGAACCGTTACAAAGGCATACCACCGGTCTACTTCTGCTGCTGCTGCTGCTGCTGCTGTTACTACTACTACTACTACTACTACTACTACTACTACTACTACTACTACTACTACTACTACTACTACTACTGCTGCTGCTGCTGCTGCTGCTGCTGCTGCTGCTACTATTACTACTACTACCACCACCTGCTTGGCTCAGTCGCTAATGAATCCGCCAGTCGGTGCGTCACAGCCTCATCTGCGACGCGCCTTCCTGCCTCTGCCGCCAGTATTGTTTCCTCGGGAGGCGCAGAGGGAGGGAGAGAGGAGGAGGTGGCGCCCCTTGAGTGGGTGCACGACATTTTTTTTGGGCTCATTTCATCCATCACGGGGGAGGGATGGGGTGGGGTGACGGCTGTGATGGCTGCCGCGCCTCCCGACACGATTTTTGTTACGGAAGTTGAGGTCCCGTCGCTCCCCCGAGGCTGGTGTGACGCCAGAGGGAGCACCGGGACGGACGCCAAGACGAACGATTCAAGATGCAGAGGTGAACTGACGAAGATCTGCTGTGTGTGTGTGTGTGTGTGTGTGTGTGTGTGTGTGTGTGTGTGTGTGTGTGTGTGTGTGTGCGTGCGCGTGTGCGTGCGCTCGATACTCCATCACACACGCACTCAAGCAGATCGTTTAGATGTTTTTTTTTTTCTTTTTTTTTTAGCTTATCCTTATATGTGTGTTTACTATTGTCGAGGTGTGTGTGTGTGTGTGTGTGTGTGTGTGTGAGAGAGAGAGAGAGAGAGAGAGAGAGAGAGAGAGAGAGAGAGAGAGAGAGAGAGAGAGAGAGAGAGAGAGAGAGAGAAGAGTAAGGTGTGTGTGTGCACCAGGAATAAAAGAAAAGACAGAGAAAATAAAAAGCCCTTGTGACACTGACAGAAGATGTTCAGTCGAGGAGTTTTCTTTTCTTTTCTTTTCCTTTCTTTTTTCCGTGGGCATGTTTCTTTCTTTTTTTTTTTTTTTTTCTTTTCTTTTGGGTGACGTTTCACTTCCCTTAGGCGTGACAGTGGGGAGTAGTAAGTGATGGTGACAGTTGTTGTTGTTGTTGTTGTTGTTGTTGTAGTAGAAGATGTCCACCACCACCACCACCACCACCACCAATACAACCACCACCACCACCACCACCACAACAACAACAACAACAACAAAACAACAACAACAACAACAACAACAACAACAACAAGAGTAGCAGCAGTAGCACAAGGGCAACAGTAGCACCAGAGGAATAGTGACAAGTTTCCTCGGCACTAATTACCTAATGGCCCTAGTTAACCTCCTCCTCCTCCTCCTCCTCCTCCTCCTCCTTCTCCTCCTCCTCCTCCTTGTCGTCTTCCCCCTTCCTTCTCTTTTTTCTTCTTCGTCTTTTCTTCTATTCTTCTTCTTCTTCTTCTTCTTCGTCTTCTTCGTCAGCGCCGTCTCCATCACAGACAGCCTCATAAGATCTGCTGCTGCTACTGCTTGTATTTCTTTTGTGTTCTTTCATGATCCTTTGTCTTCCAGTTCGTCATCTCTTCCTCCTTTTCCATCAGTTCCTTTATTTATCTTTCTTCCGCTCCTCCTCTTCTTCCTCTTCTTACCTCTCTTTCATCAGTTAAGTCCACCATTATTCCTCCATTACCACCTCAAACCTTTCCTCCACCTCTTCAGCGCACCTCCATCCACTCCTTTTCCTAATATTCCTTTAATCTATCACCACTTATTCCCACTCACGAATCGCGTATCTTAAAAACCCCGCATTACTTTGATACACAGTGCCAGTTAGATAGCCCCCAGCAGCCTGCAGATAGCCTTCATTGGGCGAGACAGCTTCTAGGGCCCTTAAGATAGCTCACAGTGGCCCTCAGGTAACCTATATACTGACAAAAGATTAAGGGTGTGTCTGTTTGATTGGTATGGGTGCGGTGATGAAGATAAAACGTAAAACGAGCACCTGTTATGGGGAATAGGTGCTGTGTATGGGAAGGAGAAAAAAAAAAAAAAGAAGAAAAAGAAGAAGAGTGGCTTTGGTGAAGGGCAATAAAGAGGAAGGAAAAAAATGCCCACTGAGATGTCTGTCCCTAAAAAGGATAGGGTGAAAAGGGTGATTAATATTGGAGGAGAAACGTCTTGAAAGTGTGTCTGGATGTGTGTGTGTGTGTGTGTGTGTGTGTGTGTGTGTGTGTGTGTTGTGAGAACGGGAGAGGTGAAAAGTTAAAATGTAATTTTTTTTTTTTTTTTTTTTTTTTTTGAGAGAGAGAGAGAGAGAGAGAGAGAGAGAGAGAGAGAGAGAGAGAGAGAGAGAGAGAGAGAGAGAGAGAGGAAGGAACCGGAAGAAGATGGAAGAAGGAAGGAGAGGAAGAGGGAAGAAGGAAAGGGAGAGGAGTGTGTGTGTGTGTGAGGGAAAGAGAAAAAAAAGAAAACTCACTAAACTGGATGAAAACAATATTACCACGCATTATCTTAAAAAAAAAAAACAACGAAAACACAAACCATAACCATTCTTCAAAATCGACTAAAAAAAAAAAAAAAAAAGAATAAAAAAGCAATAAATTAATCCCCAAACTCACAATACACTTCACCAAACGAAACCAGCGAGACACACCACGAAACCAGCTTGCATACACTTGCTCCCCGGAACAGCCAGGCACCCACTGAACCCTGAACAACTCGCCCTAAAAAACCACCTCAAATACCTGCTGACCATCGCCCGCCGTAACCACCCTGACCTTCATTAGCCTCTCTAAACCGCCTTCTGACCTTGGCTAGGAAGATCACACAACTGGTTCCTCTGGCGTAGTTTAGGGACCTTTACTTATGGACTTATGGCCCTTTTTATTTTGATTTCCTCATTTTTTCTACATGGTACCTGCCCTCCTGACCCTAACCTGTTGTTCTGTACCTCGTTAAAGCCGCCCCCTGCCCTCACACTCCCTCTCTCTCCCTCTCTGTCTCTCTCTCTCCCAGCCGTCCAGCCTCTGCCTCGCCGTCCCCCGTCGCTGCCGTGGTAGTTAAGAGGCCTCCTATGTTTAAGACGCGGTGCTGATACTAACGAGATAGAATGGTTTATTATGTATGTTTTGTTCCTCGTTGGTTGGGATTAATTAGAGGGGCGGCAGTGTTGTGAAGAGGAGGAGGAAGAAGAGGAGGAGGAGGACTAGGAATAAGTGTAGGAAGAGGATGACTAAAAGTAGGAGGAGGAGGAGGAGGAGGAGGAGACGACGAGGAGAAAGAAGACAAGAAGGAAGACAAAGAGAAGGAACACGAAGAGAAAGAGGAAGAAAAGGAGGAGGAAGACGAGGAGGAGAAGGACGAGAAGAAGGAAGACGAGGGGAAGGAGAAAGACAACGAAGAAGAGGAGGAAAGTATGAGACACGTTAACACACACACACACACATACACACACACACACACACACACACACGTAAGGTTGATAGTGGCGTGGGTATCGTGGGTCAACGTCAAGTGGGCAGTAGGCGAGGCGGAGTCTGAAGTGGCGCGTGGGAGGAGAATCAGGGCAAGAGTGGCAAAGATAAGGCCATTTGTGTGACTGGCGATGGACGAGGCTAAGGATGAGGGCGTCGGTTAGGGAGATAGCCAGACAGAAAGAGAGAGAGAGAGAGAGAGAGAGAGAGAGAGAGAGAGAGAGAGAGAGAGAGAGAGAGAGAGAGAGGCTTAAACGTCCATCTCAGGAGTGCCTCGCGCCATCCATCACAGCAAGGGACCAGCGCGCGGGGCCAAGATTACAGTAGACCATTATTCAGAAACCCTTTGCTCTCTTGCCGCATTTATTTTCAAAGGCCACAGAGATGATTAGCCGAGTTCTCAAGACTGTTTTCTCCTGTCAGTAATGTAGAAATATTGTTAACCTGTCGCTGCGATAAAAACACCCTTAAAAATCCTTGACATTTCAACTACAGCCTTCTGAAAGTAGTGGAGGTGGTGCGCATAAGTGTTTCAGAATACAGGTCTGAGCGAAAGCACCATCCCGCGGGGCTCCTTTGAGGGTCGGCGGCCTGGCGTGCTTCGGGACATCAGCGGCGGCGGAACACTGGATAATGCGTGTCTGCAGTGATCGTGGCGTGAGAGTTAAGGCCTCCCCGCCCTCGTGACCGCCGGGAAGGAACCCAAGGCCGCTCGCTCTCCTTGTTCGCATTATGACGCCTGGTGACTGGGGCGGGGTGGAGAGAGAGAGAGAGAGAGAGAGAGAGAGAGAGAGAGAGAGAGAGAGAGAGAGAGAGAGAGAGAGAGAGAGAGAGAGAGAGAGAGAGAGAGTGTTCAGTCTTGTTCAACTTCTTCACCTTTTTTTTCTATTTTTCGCGTCTTTCTTCCACTTCCTCCTTCGCTTCTTCCTGCATTCCAGCCTCTTCTTCCTCTTCCTTAGTATAGTGTGTTTTTGTTGTTGTTGTTGTTGAACTTGTGTCTTGAGGAGTTTCTAGATTTTTCACACTTGCTTTACTCGTACACAATGAAAATATTACGTTGTGTGTGTGTGTGTGTGTGTGTGTGTGTACCCTCGATCACTCTGCAGTCTTGTAAAGGTAGCAAGAGAAGAGGAAGACGAAGAGGAGAAGGAAGAGGAAAAGAATAGAGGAATGGATGAGAAATATAAAAAGTAGAGAGAGAGGAGGGAGAGGAGGAAGAGGAAAATAATACGATAATATGAGTAAGAAAAGGAGAGTAGGAAGAGGAAGAGGAGGAGGAGGACAAGGAGAATGAACTGAAGAAAAATCTGAGGAGGTAGAACGAGAACGAGGAAAAGGAGAATAGATGAGTGAATGGATGAATGAGTGAAAAGTATGAGGAAGTAGAGGAGGAGGAAGAAAAAGAGGAGGAGGAGGAGAATGGACGGATAAGAAAAAATATATGTAGAGGAAGAGGAGGAAGTGGAGGAGGGAAGGTGGACAGGAGGACTTTACCTTACGGCCTCGCTAACCCCGTCACCCCGTCACCCCGTCACCCCGCCCGCCACTCATTCACTTGCATGCCGGGCGGAAATAATTTTACGCATATTCCAAGGAACCCTAAATTTAGCGTGCATTAGAAGGCGTCCTTATCGCCGTCAGTCAGCCACCGCCCGCGCCTGCCCACTGCCTCTAATTTCTATCATTAACCCCAATTCATTCGTATGTTTTTCACGTCTAAGCGAGAATAAATGCGGCATGAATCAGCGCACCAATGAGGGAAGAGGAACACGGCTAAATTAATAATATGAATAATCCAGCCAGCCACGTATGAATCACGAGGGAGCAAAGGCTAATGTTGGGTATTACCTCGCGCCGCACATTTCCGTAATGCGAGAGGGGCGGCGGCAGCCACAGAGAGAGAGAGAGAGAGAGAGAGAGAGAGAGAGAGAGAGAGAGAGAGAGAGAGAGAGAGATGGGGGGACTGTGCCGTATTCTGAAATGCCCTGCTCTCTCTCTCTCTCTCTCTCTCTCTCTCTCTCTCTCTCTCTCTCTCTCTCTCTCTCTCTCTCTCTCTCTCTCTCTCTCTCTCTCTCTCTCTCACCAATACTATTTTCTAAGGCCACAGAGATAATCAGCAAGTTTCTCACGAGTGTTTCTCCTGTAATATAAAAATAATGTTAATCTGCCACTAGAACCGTAAAATACTATTAAAATTCCGTGTATCTTCAAATAGAACCTTTTAAATGTAGTAGGAGTAGTAGTAGTAATAGAAGTGGTAGTAGCAGTAGTAGTAGTAGTAGAGAGAGAGAGAGAGAGAGAGAGAGAGAGAGAGAGAGAGAGAGAGAGAGGGAGAGGTGGACATTGATTCACCCTCCACAATCTCACCGTGACGTCCTGCCCTCCCTATTAGAGGCATAAGACGCAGTGCTTGCCGCGGACACCCATGTGAAGTCCCCTCTCTCCTCTTCCCCGAGCAGCCTCCGGGCTCAGGCAGGACACAGGGAGGAAAGAAGAGGTAACAAGAGGCAGCACTTGATGTAGCAAAGTAAAAAAAAAAATGTATTGTAGTAGACAAATAGATAAATAAAGTAAAGTATACGCAAGAAAGACAGAGAAAAATTAACGGGAAAAAAAAGTTAAAGAAAAACATAAAAAGGCGTTCTTATAAATCTAAATATAGTTTAACGGAAAAAAAAATGGAAAACTGTCCTTACAAGCTGGAAAGAAGGTGACTAACGGAGGAAAAAAAAAAAACTCCCATGAAAGCAAGAGAAACATGTAGAATATCGGAAAAAAAAAGTTAAAAGCAAGGGTGACTGACAAAAACCGAGACCAGCGAAAAAAAAAAAAAAACACAGGGAAAAATGTCCTTAAAGCAAGAAAGAGACACAGGAAACTAGTAAAGATAAATTACAATAATAAAACATGAAAATATAATTGTCTTCCATCCAATACAGACAAAAGCAAAAAAGTATATTGAAAAATCCTGCCTTCCTGAAATATGACAACTGATTGTAACGAAAGATGAAAATACAATCGTCTTTCATACAATACAGAGAAAAACAAAAAAAATATATATATTGAAAAATCCTGCCTTCCTGCAATATGACAAGTGACTAACTATAACGAAAGACTGAAAATAATATGATAAAAATTTCCTCATTCTATTAACCCTTTCACTGCTATTTGATGCGTTTCCTTAATCGCAAATCAATCTGAAGAATTTGTTGTTTCACTGTCACCTCAGATCATCATACTGGCTAAATATATCACTATCTACTCTTCTCAGTCCTTTTTCTTTCACATACGTAGGTGCTCTGAAAGAAATGTTACAGTGCCTTTAGTGTTGTGGATTGTTACATATCGCAGTGAAACAAACCTACAATTGTATAGTTAAAAAGGAACCGTCTTTCCAGTTATAGAGAGAGAAAGAGACTAACGGAACAATATAGGACGTGACTTTCCAGCACAGTGGAGAAACAAAATAGACACTAACACAGAAATTAAGAAAAGAAAAAACCGCCTGGTATTTTTAGAGAGAACAAAAGCAGAGACACACAAAAATTATAAAAAAAAAAAAAAAAAATCATCTCATTTTTCTATAGACAGAAGCAAAGACTAACACAGAAATTAAGAAAAAAAAAATCATCTTGTACTTTCTAAGGAGACAAAAGCAGAGACTAACAAAATTATTACATCAGCAAGCATTCCCAGCAAAAGAGAGGCAGACAGAGACTAGGAGAAAAGAAATCACTTGCTCTCATTCCACTGGAGAAGACAAAGATAGCAACATAAAAAATACAAAAAAAAAAAAGTCTTCCTATCTATCATAAACACAAACAGAAATTAATAAAATAAAAGTAAGAAATGAAAGACGTGCCTGCCTTTCTGAAACAGTAAGACACTTAGAGACTGACACATGCAGTAATAGAAACAGAGATTACCAATATAAATGTAAGATGTATAAAAAAAATGCCTGCCTTTCAACAACAATGACACGGACTGACACACGAATTAATAGATCCACATGAATTAACAGAACCCATCACCTGTTTCACTAACTCTGAAACATTCTCTCATTAATAATCATTTGTGAAGCGTTTGCCCTTTCTCTGACATAAAAAAAATCATGTGACGAGCCAACAACAACAACAACAGCAGCAGCAGCAGCAGCAGCAACAGCAGCAGCAGCAGCAGCAGCAACATTCAACACTCAACACAGCACACTCTTGTTT
The DNA here is from genome assembly GCF_035594125.1 of Scylla paramamosain. Taxonomy (NCBI): domain Eukaryota; kingdom Metazoa; phylum Arthropoda; class Malacostraca; order Decapoda; family Portunidae; genus Scylla; species Scylla paramamosain. Next base: position 21,842,894 of record NC_087166.1, on the reverse strand, counting down.
AAACACTTACCCCTTTCCCTCCCCCCCTCCCCTCCAAGCCGTTCCTCTTCCCCAACTTCTTTCCTCCATTCTTACCTACTAACCCTTTCCTCCTCCCTTGTTCCTCTCTCCTATCACTTCTCTAACCCTTTACTTCACTTTCCTCTTCCCTTTTCTCCTCCCTCCTACCTCTCCAATCCTCCTGTTTCACTCTCCCCTTCTTCTCCTTCCCTCTTCCTCTCTCCTTGTCTTTACCACTTTCCTTCTCTGTTTCTCTTCTCTATTATCTCTCCAATCTAATCTTTCCTTTCTCCTACTCCCTCCCCAGCCCTCCTCTTCCACCACCACCCACTTCTCTTGTCCTCTCCTCTGTTTCTCTCTCCTTTCTCTTCAACCCTTCCCGTTTTCCATCCTCACCTGCTTCCCTTTTCCCTCCCTCTGTTTTCTCTCCTGCCACTTCTCCCCTTGTTCCTCCCCTTACCTCCCTCAGTTCCATTCTCACTACCTCTCCTCTTCCACCCCTCACCTACTTCCCTCCCCTCTCCCACCCTTCTCTCTCCTACTACATCTCTCCTACTTCAACTCTCAATCCCTCCTCTTCCCCTCTCCTCCCTCCCCACTCGTAAAAACTATGTCAATTTGCCTGGTACAGAAAAAAAAAATATTATGAATGTTAATCCGGAAGGGGCGAGGGAATGATCAGGGCGGAGTATAAATGCATTAATTACTACACTGATACTCTCATAATTAGGTTTTTTGGAGCCCTTCATTCAGCAAACAGATTACAATGAAATATTTGGCGGTGCAGGGAATGAATGACACCTGCAGATTGTGACCTCATTATTCTGTTGTGTGTGTGTGTGTGTGTGTGTGTGTGTGTGTGTATGTGTGTGTGTCGCAGAGAGAGAGAGGGAGAGGGAAAGGGAGAGACAGAGAGAGGAAGAGGAAGAGGGAGGGTAGGGAGAGGGGAGAGACAGACAGACAGACAGAAACAAAGCCAAAGAAAAAGATAGGGACAGACAGACAGGCAGAAACACACACACACACACACACACACACACACACACACACACACAGTAATTCAACCCGTACCCAAGCTGAAGCAGGTGGTGTTCCCATCAGCGGGATGCAGGCAGAAGGGGATGGCGGGGTGTACCTCGGCTGGGTGTCTGCCGAGGCGGTGACGCGGGGCACCACCTCAAGCATTTGTCTTGTCACGCCCCGCCACTGTAGTTGAAAAGAGTTGTAGCTCTTCAGATTAGCATTAGTAATATGAGTGTGTTGTTGTTTTACTCAAGGTTATGTTGTTTCTATTTAAATTCGATGTAATTGTACACAGGGACTGCCGCGTGTAGACCTGACAGTTTCTTGCAGCTTCCCTTATTTTCTTACGTTCTTATGTTCTTAAAGCACAATGACACAAGAACATAGGGGAGCTGCAAGAGGGATATGATAGCAAAGACGAAGGCTCCTTAATCACTTCATTTTTAATCCTTCAGCACGTAAGATTCGTGACGGAAGGAATGTGTAAGAGTTACCCTCCAAAACTCTTATTATTTTCGCGTATTTGGGTGACGGGTGAGGGAGCAGAGCAGCGTCCAGAAGTCAAGGTGGGAGAGGTGTTATGAAAGAAGAGTCGCCTTTGTTCCTGAAGGAGGGAAGTTGTGTGCTCGCTGCCCCGTCGCCTTGCTGGGAGACTGTAAATGGTGCTGTGATTATGATACCAGGGAGAGAGAGAGAGAGAGAGAGAGAGAGAGAGAGAGAGAGAGAGAGAGAGAGAGAGAGAGAGAGAGAGAGAGAGAGAGAGAGAGAGAGAGAGAGAGTCCTATTATCATCTGTCTGCTTCTCTTTCTGCATATGTCTTTTATCTATCTGCTTGTGTAAAAAAAAAAAAGTAACGACAGGCAAATAAATGAACGGACATTCAGACACACAGACAGACGGACAAGGGAAAACGTATCCAGCCAAATCCCACTTATATGTTATTTATTATTTCTTTTCTTGGGGTGTAATTACGTCATTGTGTGGACTCCTGCATTATAAAGGTTCCGTGATGGGGCTGAGTGTCTTGTGAGCTTAAGTTGGTATTATTGTTATTATTATTATTTTTATTATTATTATTTTCATTATTGTTATTATTATTATTGTTGATGTTGTTGTTGTTGTTGTTGTTGTTGTTGTTGGTGGTGGTGGTGGTGGTGGTGTTGCTGCTGGCTGCTGCTGCTGTTGTTGTTGTTGTTGTTGTTGTTGTTGTTGCACAAGTTTTTTTTTTGTTACTACTACTACTACTACTACTACTACTACTACTACTACTACTACTCTACTACTACTATTACTATTACTACTACTCTTACTATTATTACTATTATTTATGTTGTTTTTTTGTTATTTTACCATTGTCACTACTATTATAACATATACTACTACTACTACTACTACTACTACTACTACTACTACTACTACTACTACTACTACTACCACTACTAAGACTCACTGTGATACAAAGAAACAAAAAATAAAAGGAAAAGAAGTAGGAAGTGAAAGAGACTGAAAAGGAGGAGGAGGAGGAGGAGGAGAGGGGAGGAGGATGAAGAAGAAGCGGAGAGGAAAATTACTGAATGGAACATAAAAAAAACAAAACACGAAAGATAGAGCAATAAAAGGACAAGAGAGGCAAGAAAACGAGACTGGGACACGAGAGAGAGAGAGAGAGAGAGAGAGAGAGAGAGAGAGAGAGAGAGAGAGAGAGAGAGAGAGAGAGAGAGGGGGGGGGAAAGCTTTTACAATACGAGTTCATGTAAAGAAACCATTAAAAGCAAAATGTATTACGAGACAAAAGGAGATTAAGACATTAGTGAGAAGGATATTTACTTTAATAACGACCACTACTACTACTACTACTACTACTACTACTACTACTACTACTACTACTAACGTGTGTTTCATATAATTGTGAATATGCAGATGATTTAAGGGCACCGTTCCTAAGTGAGCTTTATAATCAAAGTGATTTTTTTTTAATCCAGGAGCATGGTTTGTTTATGAGTCAGCTTGATTGGTTTTATGGAGTGGGTGAGGGTGTGAATGTGCACGGGGTCAGCGCCATGGAGGAGGGTCGGCTGGTGCGGGGTAGGCCGCACGGCGGAGCAGCCATCCTGTGGCGTGACTCCAAGCGGTTTCGTGTCACTCCTGTACCTTATGAATCCAAACGATTGTGTGCTGTTCGAGTTCATTTACCAGAACAAACGGGTTTGGTGATATGTGTATATATGCCCTGTGATGATCAAAGAAGTGACCAAAATGTGAATGAATATGTAAATATACTGAGTGATATAGCAGTTCTTAGTCTTAGTAATGATATAGATTTTATATTAGTAGGTGGTGATTTTAATACTGATTTTAGCCGTGTTACGCCCCAGACACGGGCCTTTGTTAAATTTATCGATGAGTACAGGTTTTATTGTTGTGATAATGATGCCTTATCCACAGTTGCTTATACTTATTGCAGTAAAGGAAATAATTTTAAATCCCTGATAGATCATTTTTTGATATCAGACAATATATCTAACTTCCTTCAGACTTATACTACTATTGATTCTGTAAACAATCCATCAGACCATATAGCTATAAAGTGTGTTTTAGATGTTACTATTTCTTATAATGTGGAAAATATTGAGCATGAGACCTTCGAGCGCATATGTTGGCATAAGGCAAATACTGTGGATATATTAAGGTATAAAGAGTTAGTCACTGGATATCTGTTAAATGTTCCCCTACCGGAAGATATGTTAATGTGTAGAAATAATATGTGCACCCAGCATGAAATGGAAATAGCAGCATTTTATGATCATATCACCAATGCACTTATAAAGGCAAGTAAAGAGTGTATACCAAGGACAAATTGTGGGAGAGTTAAGAAAATTGTGCCAGGCTGGAATGATTGTGTTGAGGGTTATTTTCGCACTGCTTTGTTTTGGCACAGGTTATGGGTAGACAGTGAACGACCTCAGCAAGGTCTCATTGCCGAAATACGCCGTACAACACGTAAATGTTATCACCAAGCACGCAAGATGGTTATAAAGCAAGAAGAGTTAATAACTACAGAGAAATTAGCTGAGAGTTTGCAGGCTAGTGCTTCTGGTAGACAGTTTTGGAGATCTGTAAGAAACAAGGGAAAACAGAAGAAAAAAACGCCTAAGGCAGTTGATGGAAAACATTGTCCTAAAGATATAGCTGATTTATTTAAAGGAAAGTTTGAAGAGCTTTACAACAGTACCTCATACGATACAAATGAGATGGATAGCTTAAAATCTGCCATCAACAGTGTAATTTCTTGTCAGAAAAATAGTAATGAAAGTATACTCTTGATTACGCCTGATGAGGTGCGTCAAGCACTGCGGAGAGTGAGGCCTGGAAAGGGAGAAGGTGAGGGTGACCTGATGTCTGACCATCTCATACATGCTGGTGATGTGTTATACGGACACTTGTCTGTACTGTTTTCAGCCATGTTGAGGCACGGTTTCTCTCCCCACAGCATGATGAAAGGGGTTATGATACCGCTTCCTAAAGGTCGTTGGGCAAATCTTAATACCAGTGAAAATTACAGAGCGATTACTCTTAGTAGTTTGATGAGTAAAATACTGGATAATATTGTATTGATGAGAGAAAGGGATAAACTATTGACCAATGATTTGCAGTTTGGGTTCAAAGAAGGAACATCCTCTACTATGTGTACAGCAATGGTGAGAGAAACTGTGTCTTATTATGTATCTAAAGGTACAACTGTTTATGGGTTTACTTTAGATGCAAGCAAGGCTTTCGACAGAGTTAATTATTGCAAATTATTTGATATTCTATTGAAACGTAATGTATGTCCTCTTATATGTAGATTATTGTTAAACATGTACGTAAATCAAAAACTAAGCGTAAGATGGAATGACTTACTGTCTAGTACATTTGAAGTGAGTAATGGAGTCAAACAAGGTGGTGTGATCTCTCCTATACTGTATTGTGTTTATGTAGACGGGTTACTCACGGAATTGCGAGACTCTGGCGTTGGCTGCTACATGGGTGGCACCTATGCAGGAGCCTTCGGGTTTGCTGATGACCTAAAAGGTCTAGCACCAAGTGTTTTTGCTCTCAAGAAGATGATAAGCATCTGTGTAGATTATGCATCGAGATATGACATTGTGTATAACGAAAAGAAAAGCAAATTAATAGTTTTCCACGGTAATAAAAGAAGTAATATAATTCCTAATGTAGAAATTAATGGTAAAACTATTGATATTATGGAGGAAATTGTACACCTGGGAAATGTTTTAGGAAGAAATATTTTTAAATGTGATACTTCTAAATGTGTGACTGATTTTTATCGACAATGTAATTCATTTTTATCCCGTTTTAAGGGTGGACTGTCACATGTAAGAAATACTTTGTTTTTTAAATATTGTTCTAGTTTTTATGGTAGTCAACTTTTAAATGTGTGTGATGGTAGCATGGAAGCGGTGTACCGAGCGTGGAGGGTTGCAGTGCGTCGAGTGTGGAAGCTGCCCTGGACCACACACTGTAGTCTGCTTCCTCACATTGCTAATGTTATGCCCCCAGAAATGTGGTTCGCAAAACGGGAGATTGCTTTTATAAACCAAATATTAACATCAGACAATATGGTTATAAGAACAATAGGAAGAATGGGGGTTTATGGAAGACATTCAATAATGGGCAGTAATGTAAGATATCTTTCATACAAATTTAATATGAATATTGGAGACATCAATAAGGTTTGGACGCAGCTGCAGTGTGACCAGTACGAACTTGCACGGACTGGTGCACAAATTCGTGAATTGTGTTTGATGAGGGATAGATGTGATACCACAATCTTAGATGTAAGGGAAACTAAGATGTTGATTGATGCTTTGTGCACCGAGTGACGTCGGATTTAGTATGATATTGTCTAATTTAGTATAAATTTATGTCTTTTTTTTAATAATTAAATGAAATGTTTTTCTTTCTTTTAGTTTTAGTATGTATTTTAGTTGTGTACACATCTTGTGTGAATAAAGAATATTGAATTGAACTACTACTATAACATGAGTAGGGGAGTGGTTTGGGTCGATAAGAATAAAAAAAATAAAAGGAAGAAGCAAAAGTCGAGGAGATAGATAATAAGAAACTAAAGATAATAAGGACAGAAAAGGAAAAAATGTAGTAGTAGTAGTAGTAGATGTTGGCGTGATAGGATTAGTAGTAATGATATTTGTAACTAGTAGTAGTAGTAGTAGTAGTAGTAGTAGTAGTAGCAACAGCAATAGTAGTAGTGATAGAGAAGACGAAACAACAACAATAACAACAACAACAACAACAGCAACAGCAACAGCAACAACAACAACAGCAACAACAAGAACAGCAATAACAACGGCAACAACAACAACAACAACAACGACTGCACATAAAAAAAAGATAATAAAAGGAGGAGGAGGAGGAGGAAGAAGTAGTAGAGGATGCAGACATAGAATGACGAGAGAGGAGGAGGAGGAGGAGGGGCGGTGCAGACGGGGCAAAAAGAAGGGCGTCACCGGGAGTAGGAGGGCGAGACGAGGCGAGCGTGTCCTCACCTCATAGCTCTGCCCTGCCCCGCCATGCCCTGATCCTGC
>NC_087166.1:21818765-21831265 GCF_035594125.1 Scylla paramamosain | reverse complement strand
GTTCTTGCTCACCACCCTGCCCCGCCCCGCCCCGCCTTACCCTGCCCCGCCCCACCCACAGGTTTGTAAAGGGAAAAAGTTATGTGAAGATTTAGATGCTCTGTTATTGCTTTCACGACCACCCGCCAGCATTCGACTAGCTCACCTTTCTGTAACCTCCTGTACTTCTATCACTACCACCACTTCTACCACTACTACCAATACCAACACTTCATGATTGCCACCACCACTACCTTCATGACCGCAACCACCATTACCACCACCACCAATACCACCATCACAGCCACCACCCCCTCACCATCACCACAACACCTTCATAATCGCGAGAATCACCCTTTCACTATCACCAATGCAGACTCACCCTCACCACCATCATAGCCACCACTGCAACCTCCACCACCACCGCCACAACCACCACCACCACCACCACCACCACCGTCCCGCCAGCATCACTTCGGAGTTTTTGTTGGAAACTTGCTGAGAAATTTACTGCTTGACGTTTCCAATCTCGTACACGCGTTGGCCACCAAACTGCCTCCTTCCTGCCGGGGATTTACAGCTCGTGTCGCTCGGCTCGCGGTGGGGCGCCGTTCCTGCCCGTCCCTCTGTTCCCCCGCCCCGCCAACCTATCCCAACAGCCTGCCCCGAGAACCCACCCAAGCAGACCAACCCCCCGGCACCTCCCCTGCATCCCCTGGCGCCCGCTGCCGTAATGAGGGTGTATATGCTATCTGGTTTGTATGATTTAATTGACCAGTGTTACGTTTTTCAGCAAATTCGATGAGGGACGGAAAGTAAATGAGGCAAACGAGGCATTTAAACCCTGCGACGCCCGGCCGTGTTAGTTAGCCTCGCCGCCGTGACCCACAAAGCGCGCCTCTTTTTATGCTCCATTGTGACGCCGCGAGGTGGTCTGCGGGGAGACTTATTAGACGCTTGTGTCACGCTCACGCCTCTCCCTGTTGTCCTCCGCGACCCTGCCTTCCATCTCTTTGTTGATTCGTTTTTTTCTTGTTGTTCTTCTCTATCTTCTATCCTCTCTTTGTTGACCTCTTTCTTCCATCCTCTATCCTTTGTTGAGTTCCTCTTTCTCCACCCGTCCTCCTGCTCTATCCTCTGTCCTCTCATTGTTGACCTCTTTCTTTTACCAGCAGTTCTCCTCCTCCATCCTCCATCCTCTTCTTGTTGACATCCTCTTCCCTCTACCTTCCATCCTGAATCCTCTCTTTCTTGACCTTTTCTTTTCACCCGTTTTCTCCTTTTTCTCTATCCTCTTTTTCTCCTCTCTTCCTCCTCTTCTATCTTCTCATTCTCAGACCCCTTCTTTTCTAATCCCTTCTCTGACTCTCCACTTCTAATCTCTCCTCCTCCTCCTCGTCTTACTCCTCCTCCTCCTCCTCCTCCTCCTCCTGCTCCTCCTCCTCCTCCACACCCCGCCTCCCCTGCTGTGGTAGAGGGCGCCATGTCTTCCCTCCGTCAGGATCACTTCCACTTCTAATCTCTCCTCCTCCTCCTCATCTTACTCCTCCTCCTCCTCTTCCCCTACTGTGGTCGAGGTCTTCCCTCCGTCAGGATCACATGGCGTCCTCCTCTTCCGGTGTCATGGATGGGAATGTTTCAGTCTTAGTTGAGTTCCTGCGTCAGCATTACCTAGGCTGGAATGTCATGCAGGGTTTTAAAAGACAATTATTATTTATTAATTGTTAACGTTTCTGTGTCACAATTTTTCTGTTACATTATTTTATTTACAAACAAACAGTGTGAAAAAATATATTATGGTGTTAGTATCGGTGTATGAAATGCTCTCTCTCTCTCTCTCTCTCTCTCTCTCTCTCTCTCTCTCTCTCTCTCTCTCTCTGGGTAATGGCCTCAATTGTTTCACAGTGCGTGCCATCAATATGTAAATTATTTCTTTCCCTCTCATGCTCCCGTGCCGTCACCTGCTGAGTGCCACACCTGTACTGGAAGGCACGGGGGCTCACTGCATTGTCCGCAGCGAGCACGTGACGCACACATGCCCTTTGAGGGATTAGGCCCCTGGCAGGAGGCGAAGAGACAACATACGCTCTCTCTCTCTCTCTCTCTCTCTCTCTCTCTCTCTCTCTCTCTCTCTCTCTCTCTCTCTCTCTCTCTCTCTCTCCGTAGCCGTACAGTCAAGACATACCGCCGGCGTACATGTCAGGCTGCCGCTCGCCGCGCTCCGCTAAACAGTTTTCCGCACAGTCAACAACAGAGAGTCGCGCGGGTCGCGAGTGACTTGCCTATTATCCAAGATAAGTCCTCATTCTTATGCATCAAGTCAGAGTATGCAAAGGTCATCACATTATGCTAATATCATAACTCAGGACCTGCCTGTTTTTTTACATTTTCCCTTTCCAACAAAAACATGCGAAATTTGCCACATCTGTCACGGGGATGACAGCGACCCGCGATGAGGTGCAAATGAGGCGCCGCGCACCAGATGGCGGCAGTCCCGGCGGAGAGGCTGCAGGGCGCCGGTGACTCCCTTTTGCTATTCCGTGTCCCTTCTCCCTGTTCTCTCCCATCACACTGTCTCCCCGCCTCTCCTCTCTGGCTCCCCACCATTTCCCCCGCCTCCTGGTGTCCCCTGCCTCCTTCCCGCGTCCCCGCCACGTGTCGCCGCCACGGGGGTCCGGCAGGCAGGGCTCAGCGGATTATCCTCAGCGGCGGCGGGCGTTCGTTATCAGCATTTTGCTCAGCTTGTTCTCCCTCAGCGTCCGTTTTATTTCACGCCCCGCCCTGCAGGCAATTAACGCGCAGTGCTTGAGGGCGCGCCGCCGCAGTGAGGGACGCGCCCCGTAACTCCCGGACTGACCCAAACAGCCGCCGCATCACTTAGCGCGCCTCGATACACTTCACGGCACAATTTACAAAAACGGAATTTATCGGAGGAGCCGTCCATATATCCACACACCTCGCGTGCCGCACCACTAAGGAAGTCATAAATACGGTGCTCCACGGACAAGCCAAAACGCCTACATATATTAACATAAAATATCGGGGGACGCAGCCGCGGGTCGGGCCATGGCGCAGCGCTGCCTGCCCGCCCTCATCACGGTGCTCGTTAATGATTATCTTTGTTGGTTTTCCGTCCATGATAAACTGCCCCCTTGGCCCCGGGGCGCGTCTGGGGATTCCGGGGCTTCATTCATCTTGTTAATGTAATAATTGGCTCATGTTGTTGGCCGTGATGAACTGGCCGTCTCTAATTACAAGGAGCCACCGAGATGCCTGAAAATAGTTCGCCTTGACCACACCAGCACTGCCAGAGTTGCGGGGCCTCTGCTGCGCCGCCCCTGCAGCACGGCACGCAGATATTGCCGCGAGACAAGACGCATTTCATCAAAGAGAACGATCCCGGAAGCCAGACATAACCTCCCTGATAGGCAAACTTGAAGCACTCCCATCGTGTATGAAGCCATCAAGTGATGCAGCAAGACAAGTTCACTGAAGGGCGACCCGCAGTGGTGAGGGCGATCGGCGGCAGCGAGTGGCGGCACGCGGGAGGCGAGGAGCAACATTTCCATCAGGCACAGCGTTGACTCCCTTGACCCAGTTACCTTCCTTTACTCATAACGTTCCCTCCAGACTGCCTGCATTGTTGGGTATCTTCACTAGTGCCGGGGTGAAGGAAGGAGAGCCTCAGCTGTACGAGTAGTGAGTCCTCAACAAACCTTGCCTGCCTTTCTTAAGTTCTATTTTCTTTACCATTGATGCGCTGAACGTGTGTACGACTAAGGCTTGTTTTCCTGGGGTCCCAAGGGAAGAGTTCTCCTTTAGTGATAATGACAGGATTGTGATCGATGAGGAAAGGAAATCAGGCCAAGGACTGACTAGTTTACTTTTTCGACTAGTTTCGTAGTTAACGCTTTCTCAGTTTCCTTTCCTATCGAATCATCGAATAACTCTCGTATACTCAATAATAATGGTGATGATGAGAGTTGTGAACTGTATAGGTGATCTAGCGAAGTCCAGGAGGATCACAGAAACAAGTAATATCTGGCACCTACTCACTAAACTGTGCCTCGATAAAAAATTATGAAGGAAATGAAAATAACAATGATAATACGTGCATTGGGCAAGCATTTGTATTTCCGTCAGTCTCAGACACCCGGGCAGCCCCACCACACACACACACACACACACACACACACACACCCCGCGAAATGACTCTATCCCGCCTTGGTCGCCGTAACTCACGAGACGCCGCTCAGCCTGACCCTTGGCCGCGGCTTCTCATAACTCGTGATCTGCGAAGAAAACACGCACATCCTCCCTCCTTTCCTGTGCCTTAAAGGAGACTAATTACCACTTATTCCAAGCCTAAGGAGTTGTGGTAGTGAAGATACATGTTGTTGCTTCCTTCTCGAGGCTCTGGGCGGGAGGAGAGGGATGGGGGGGGGAGTAGTTTCTTCGTGGGGGTCTTTGAAGTAGCAGTGTTTGTCTGGTGGAGAGATTTATGAAGCGTCTCGGGTGAATGTGTAACGAGGAGGGCGGGCGATGATCGGAGGGGAATGGCTGGGTTGGATGGCTGTACCTCACGCTATCTACTCTACCTGCTTGCCTGCTTAACTTCTTCACCTGCCTGCCTGCTGGTCCATCTTTCATCCACCTGCCATTTTTCCTTATTTCTGCATTCATTTATAATTTTTTCCTGTTATTCCAGTATTTTTTTCTTCCTCTTTTTTCTTTTTCATCCTTTTTGTTTTCTTTCTTCCTTTCATTTTTCTTCCTCCTTCATTCTCTTTTTTCCAGCATGCCTTTACTTTCCCTCTCGCATCCCAACACTTCTTTTTGTTTTCTTTCTTCCTTTCATTTTTCTTCCTCCTTCATTCTCTTTTTTCCAGCATGTCTTTCCTATCCCTCTCGTATCCCAACACTTCTTTCCTCCTCCCTTCCCTCATTTCAGCACTTCTTTCCTCCTTCCTTCCTTCATTTCAACACTTCTTTCCTTCCCTTCACCTGTTCCTCATCCTAACACTCCTTTTCTCTTTATTTCCTTAATTTCTGCACTTCTTTCCTCCTTCCTTTCCTTTCCCTATTTTCCTGACCTTTAAACCATCCTTACCGACTATCTTTGCCTCCTAACCTTCCCTCCCTCCCCTCCCTCCTTCCCTCTATCACTCACCCTCTTCCTCCCTTCTTCTTCCCTCCCCCTGCCTGCTTTCCTCCCTTCCATCCTAATTTTGTTGTCAGTACAAGAGTCGGTATTTTGCTTCTTAAAAAATTACCACTGCTGCCTCCCACACAGGTAACGTGATACACCTTCCCGATGGCTCACCTGACCTCGCCTTCCTCGCCACAGGTAGTTTTGGCGCAGGGAACTCGGGGTATGATGAAGAGGTAGGCTTTCTTTACGTTAGCTTAGGTCATTTTAGGTTGGGTTAGGTTTGCTTTGATATTTGTTCAAGTTAGGCTATGATATTTCAGGGTAGGTAAGATTAGGCTACGTTAGGTTGGTCTGAGTTGGGTCAGGTTTGGTTTCATATTATTTTAAATTAGATTCTTAAACATCTATCACTTCACAACCTTCTATCTGATCGCCAGTATGGGTTCCGTCAAGGCCGTTCTACTGGTGATCTTCTGGCTTTCCTTACTGAGTCTTGGTCATCCTCTTTTAGAGATTTTGGTGAAACTTTTGCTGTTGCCTTGGACATATCGAAAGTTTTTGATAGAGTCTGGCACAAAGCTTTGATTTCCAAACTACCCTCCTACGGTTTGTATCCTTCTCTCTGTAACTTCATCTCAAATTTCCTTTCTGACCGTTTTATTGCTGCTGTGGTAGACGGTCACTGTTGTTCTCCTAAATCTATTAACAGTGGTGTTCCTCAGGGTTCTGTCCTGTCACCCACTCTTCTTATTATTCATTAATGGTCTTCTAAACCAAACTTGTTGTCCTATCCACTCCTACGCTGATGATACCACCCTGCACTTATCCACGTCTTTTCATAGACGTCCAACCCTTCAGGAGGTAAACATATCACGCAGGGAAGCCACAGAACGCTTGACTTCTGATCTTTCTAAAATTTCAGATTGGGGCAGAGCAAACATGGTATTGTTCAATGCCTCAAAAAACTCAATTCCTCCATCTATCAACTCGACACAACCTTCCAGAGAACTATCCCCTCTTCTTCAATGACACTCAACTGTCCCCCTCTTCTACAATGAACATCCTCGGTCTGTCCTTTACTTATAATCTGAGCTGGAAACTTCACATCTCATCTCTAGCTAAACCAGCTTCTATGAAGTTAGGTGTTCTGAGACGTCTCCGCCAGTTTTTCTCACCCCCCCCCCCAGCTGCTAACTCTGTATAAGGGCCTTATCCGTCCATGTATGGAGTATGCTTCACATGTCCGGGGGGGGTTCCACTCATACTGCTCTTCTAGACAGGGTGGAATCAAAAGCTTTTCGTCTCATCAACTCCTCTCCTCTAACTGACTGTCTTCAGCCTCTCTCTCACCGCCGCAATGTTGCATATCTAGTTGTCTTCTACTGCTATTTTCATGCTAACTGCTCTTCTGATCTTGCTAACTGCATGCCTCCACTCCTCCCGCGGCCTCGCTGCACAAGACTTTCTTCTTTCTCTCACCCCTATTCTGTCCACCTCTCTAACGCAAGAGTTAACCAGTATTCTCAATCATTCATCCCTTTCTCTGGTAAACTCTGGAACTCCCTGCCTGCTTCTGTATTTCCACCTTCCTATGACTTGAATTCTTTCAAGAGGGAGGTTTCAAGACACTTATTCATCAATTTTTGACCACTGCTTTGACCCTTTTATGGGACTGGCATTTCAGTGGGCATATTTTTTTATTAGATTTTTGTTGCCCTTGGCCAGTGTCCTTCCTACATAAAGAAAAAAAAAATTAAGATATTTCAGGCTAGGTAAGATTAGGTTGCGTTTGATGTTTAGTTCAATAAGTGTAACGTATGTCAGGCTTGTAGGTAAGGTTATGTAAGATTCATTTTAGGTATCCAGGCATCTAAAAACAAAACTCCTTTTAGATTCCTTTACTTCCGAGCGGCATAGTGATGATGATATTTTTCTTTTTGTGATCTGTTGAATTTCGTGACGCATAAAAGAGGTCTAAATAAAGTCAAAATGATATCATTAGGTTAAATTACATAGGTCAGATTTGATTTCAGGTAATGTTAGGATACCTCAGGCAAAGTGTAATTAGGTCAAATTTTGTTTCAGTCCGTTTCAGTGAGGCTAGGACAGCTCATGCCAAGGTTATCCCTTTTTGCTGTATGTTGATAAAAAAAAAAAAAAAATTACACTTGTAACTTCATTCGAAGAGAGTTAAATCATTTTAAAAGAAAAAGATAAAGAAGACAACAAACACTAAAAACAAAAGACAAAAAAAAAAAAAAGCTACACGATCGTTCCTTGTGCTGTCAGTGTCTTTCGAAATTATTCGCAAAGTTTACACAACAAAATTGTATTTAGTTTGAGAAGCCATGGCAGTCAAAGGATTTATTTAAGTTAGGCTTTGAATACATTTAGTGATAGAAACTAGGTATGTGATTACACTTAACTAGAGAACCTAAATCTATTTAATCAAGTACAATGACACACAAACACAAAAAATAAAGCATAATTCCCTATTCACTAAAACTAGTAATATGAGCATGTTTAGTATTTTACCGTAAATTAAATACAGTGACACATAAACACACACACACACACACACACAAAAAACTGAATTCAGCAAAGCTCACAGTACCTCCCAACCTCCACACTCATACACTCACACATTTACATTCCATAACTCAAATAAATTCCTCGCTGCTACAATGTAATACTCCAGCAAGACCAGGGTTTATAAAAAGACATAAGGGTGATTATACAAGGAATTGGAAATGTTCAGGCGCTCCCCTCGGACAGAACTGAATGAATAATCGCTTTCGTCCGCGGAGGGTGATGCAGGTTGCCAGGGAGGAAGAGAGAGCGTGGGCGGGAGGCGGCCGGGTGCAGAGAAGGGGACAGAGAGAAGGGGACATGGAGACAAAAGGACAGAGAAAGGTATAGAGAAGAGGAGGAGCGGATTAACTAGTGTGTGTATGCTTTGGGAACCGTTTATCTGGACAGTATCGCCAGAACACTAAGGTACAAAGCATCAGGATTAGAGGCGGAGCGTGGCTAGGCGGTATATGGCGCGGATGAAAACAGGGTGGAAGTTAGAGGGATACATTTCAGTAGAGGGACAGGATTGCCTACAGGTCTTGCTTCAGAAATCTTGATCCCTTTCACTGCTCGACAAATTCTTTCCGTAACCATGTATTACTTTTAGATACAGCCTATTTAATTTAGTTTTTTTTTTTTTTTTTTACTTTTTATTCTTTTTTAATTTAAACTATTCCTTATTTTCGTTACTTTTACCTTTGATTTTAACACGAATAGTACTTTTATACAGTTTTATAACCGGCCATCATGTGACCTTAGATGTTGCGGTGTCATGCGGGGAATTTTTTAATAACTTCATTTCATTTGTACCATAGACTTTTAAATAGTTGTACTGCCTAAAAAATATATATATTAACCACCTTTTCTCTATTTTCCCAGTATCTCTGCAAACCATTTTTTTTTTCCTATTGCTCTCACTGTGAACAAAGGGTAGCCAGCAGTGCAAAGGTTAATGCGACCAGCACTACGCACTCCTTAGGTAACAGACAGTGAAATAGATCCTGTCTTAGGCTGTGTGGTGCTCGGGGCAGCTGAAAACATCAAGCAGGAAGGTTTGTAGGGAAGAGGGACTGGAGTGTGTGTGTGTGTGTGTGTGTGTGTGTGTGTGTGTGTGTGTTTGTGTTTGTGTGTGTGTGTGTTGCTTAATCAAGACTCCACCACGCACTAGTTAAGCTCCAAAGAGTGAAATGCATCCGAAATTAAGGCGGATTCTATTCTTTGGCGTTACTTGGCGTGGCCGGAAAAAGGAAAGCAGTTAGAGGGGATAGCGAGGCTGGATTAATTAATATGTTTGTCTCAGGAACTATTAATCTTTTCTTATCATTGTCATCATCATCATCACCATCATCATCATCATCATCATCATCATCATCATCATCATCACGAAACGAATACTGCCATCCTCATCCTTCTGCTCATCTTTCCTCCTTTATTTAGACGGCTTTAGTTTCTGTGTATTATTTCATGTAATATTGTAATTAAGGTAATATACATAGTGCAGTGATACCTGACAGTTGGTTAGGACCTAAAGACGCGCTTCTGTTGTTTTTCTTTTCTGTTCTTCTTCTTCTTCTTCTTCTTCTTCTTCTTCTTCTTCTTCTTCTTCTTCTTCTTCTTCTTCTTCTTCTTCTTCTTCTTCTCTTCTTCTTCTTCTTCTTCTTCTTCTTCTTCTTCTTCTTCTTCTTCTTCTTCTTCTTCTTCTTCTTCTTCTTCTTCTTCTTCTTCTTCTTCTTCTTCTTCTTCTTCTTCTTCTTCTTCTTCTTCTTCTTCTTCTTCTTCTTCTTCTTCTTCTTCTTCTTCTTCTTCTTCTTCTTCTTCTTCTTCTTCTTCTTCTTCTTCTTCTTCTTCTTCTTCTTCTTCTTCTTCTTCTTCTTCTTCTTCTTCTTCTTCTTCTTCTTCTTCTTCTTCTTCTTCTTCTTCTTCTTCTTCTTCATTTATTATTATGATTTTTTTTATTATTATTATTGTTGTTGTTGTTATAATCATCATTATTATACTTCTTTAAAAGCCTACTGACTCCTTCCTCTTTCAACCCATCAGTTCCAACCAACCCTAACCAAAACTGACGCATCTCGTCCTCCCTTCCAGTCCTCTACCCGCACACTACCCAAGCGTCTAAGAATCAAGAGATATGTCCTGACTGTCGCTGTATGGAGTCAAGACCTGACATACCTCGATCTTGCATAGACTAGACGATGCATGGCCAGGACACTAAGTAGACACAGTAGTACAGAACGCAGCAGGTTTGGGCGGTATTTGGCGCGGCTGTGGGTTTGGCAGTACTCGGCGCGGCATCTCAGTCTCAATGAAGTCTGAGTCATGCGTAAAAAATGTTCGCTATGCTTCGCTCTTTACTGCTTCAGGGACGTCCATAACGCGCGTCTCGGGAGCCGGCGGCCATATGGAGACGGCGAAACACCCGCTCTCGACTTCTCGGCGGCGCGGCCATAAAACAAGACGAGGAAAACCGAGGGCGGGTAGCGGAGGCAGGAATCCACTTTTGAAAGCTAAAGGGACGTCCCGGGGGAGGAAGGAACCTACAGGACTCCGCATCAAGACGCCGCCCCTTCTTACTACCTAGGCTCTCTCTCTCTCTCTCTCTCTCTCTCTCTCTCTCTCTCTCTCTCTCTCTCTCTCTCTCTCTCTCTCGTCCTCCAGCTTTTCCTCCTTCCTTTCTTTCCATCACTTGAAACCAATTTTCCTCTTTACCTCCCTCCCGCACTCCTCCTCCTCCTCCTCCTCCTCCTCCTCCTCGTCCTCCGCTTTCTCCCGCCACTTCCTCTTTTATTGGGCGCGTTATTTAGCTGTTTTCTCTTTTAAATTGTTTTCTTTATGGTCATGATTCGCTCTCGCTTTATCTTTCTCTTTTTTTTATTTTTGTGTGTTGATTTTCATTTTTGATGCGCTTTTGGCTCTTTTTTTTTTCCTTCTTTCTTGTTCTTGTTCTTGTTCTTTTTCTTCTTTTTCGTTTTTCTCTATTTCAGACATTATATTTTGAACTTGTTTTGAACTTTTCCAATCATTCTCATTGTTATAATCCTCCTCCTCCTCCTCCTCTCCCTCCTCCTCCTCGTCAACCCTCTCACTTTTGTATTCCTCCACTCTCCTCCCTGACTGGACGAAGCCGCAGCGTTTGAAGAAAAAGCTGCAAATAAATGTTTTATGTGTGCCTACTTCGGAGTGGAGGCAGGTGGTCAAACAGGAGGAGGAGGAAGAGGGAGAAAGAGGAAGAACATGAAGAAGAAAGGATAGAAGAAAAGAATGAGGGAAAAGTAGTGTATTGATGGAGAAGTGAATCTCTCTCTCTCTCTCTCTCTCTCTCTCTCTCTCTCTCTCTCTCTCTCTCTCTCTCTCTCTCTCTCTCTCTCTCTCTCTCTCTCTCTCTCTCTCTCTCTCTCTCTCCTCTCTCTCTCTCTCTCTCTCTCTCTGTTCCGCAAGAAATGTCACTTATTCACAGATGTGTTAGCTGGATGGGTCTTGCATCTTCCCCTATTGTTTTCTTAAATTTCCTAAGTTCTGTATTGTTTTTCTTGATCTGCTGGGAAGGTTTTTCTATTTGGCCTCGTCGTGAGTGTGGCGAGGCAAACTGGCGGGTGTTGTGCTGAGGGAGATAATTAATGGAATGAGGTTAATGAATGAAAGTAAGAAAAAAATTGTGAGATGAAAAAATAGGAGAAACTGATGAAACGAGATAGAAAATGAGACGTTAAGAAAAATAGTAAACTGGAAGGAATTAGTGGTGTAAGGAGGAATGAGAGAAAGATAACCAACAATACTGAAACAGAACAAGAATAAAAAAGTGGAATACGAAAAGAATAGTGATAGAAAATAGGTGAAATGAAAGAAAATATAATGAATAGTAAGAGGAAAAAAGAAAAATACACAAATGAATAAAAATGAGAAAGTAATTAGAAAAAATATAGAAATGAAAAAGACAAGAATAAAAACAATAGGAAATATAGAAAAATTAATTAAAATATAAGGTGATAATGGTAATATATATATATATATATATATATATATATATATATATATATATATATATATATATATATATATATATATATATATATATATATATATATATATATATATATATATATATATATATATATATATATAATATATATATATATATATATATATATATATATATATATATATATATATATATATATATATATATATATATATATATATATATATATATATTATATATATATATATATTACTATTGCTGCCGATGAAAATATCAGAAGACGTCCTTTAATATTTCCTTTCTTCGTTCTTCATATACGAGTATATATATATATATATATATATATATATATATATATATATATATATATATATATATATATATATATATATATATATATATATAATATATATATATATATATATATATATATATATATATATATATATATATATATATATATATATATACGAGTATATATAAATATATATAATATATATATATATATATATATATATATATATAATATATATATATATATATATATATATTTTTTTTTTTCAATCATTCTTATATCCCTTTGGTTCAGATGGCGGTTTGTGAAGGTTCCCATGAATAATTGAGTCATGGTATTTGTTTATCAGTCACAGAAAAGACAAATTCAAAATGTTATGTTGAGAAATAGATCAGCAATTCATAATTTCTCTCTCTCTCTCTCTCTCTCTCTCTCTCTCTCTCTCTCTCTCTCCCTCTCTCTCTCTCTCTCTCTCTCTCTCTCTCTCTCTCTCTCTCTCTCTCTCTCTCTCTCTCTCTCTC
>NC_087166.1:21811265-21813765 GCF_035594125.1 Scylla paramamosain | reverse complement strand
TCCGCCTGGCGAAAATTGGAGCCACGGAAAAGTTGGGGAGCCTGAGGGTGCCGCAAGAGTGGGAGACGGGGGCAGGATAGGGTGAGGAAGTGACCCAACATGACGACCACCGCTATGCTTGATTCTGCGCCACACCACACTGTGCTACACTTCATGTTTATCATACTTTCCTATCATTTCAATCCATCGTTGTTATTTCAGTGTATGTCGTCGCCTCACCCTTTTCACTCCACCTCACAGCCTCACTTAACTGCCACACACCATTCGCATATTTTATTACCACATCCATTCACTACATCATAACAACCACAATCCACCATCACATCTTTTCCTGTACTTCACAACCATATCATTTCACTACATCCTATCACCATAACCCATCACCACATACTGTTATCACGCTCCATCATACCCTATCACTTCACACTTTCTCCACGCACCATCACCATAACAACCATCACAACACGTCCCCATGTTCCATTTCTGAACCTGACATAATTATGAACATATGTAAATATATTATATAATCCAACCTAACCCAACCTTAACCTCACCTCAGCTAACCTAACCTAACCTAACCTAACCTAACCTAACCAGTCGTCTTGCTTCACGGCGCCCAGCCTCCCGTGTCTCTGATGTGCGCGCCAGTATCCCTCGCTTTGTGCTTCCATCAGAAGTATTTTTCAAAGATTATAGAAATTATTAGGCTGGTTTTCGTGGATGTTTTCCTTTTTGATGATGTTGGAACGTAGTCATTCCATCTCTATCACAAATTATAACTTCCATTAAAATCTCTTAAAAGTGGTTGACCTACTACACCGAAGGTTTTAAGAATAACAACTGAGATTGTTACCCGTGGGTATCGAACTTTAAACAATATTTACAACAACAACAACAACAACAATAACAACAATAACAGTGACAACGACAACATCAACAGCGACAACAACAACAACAACAACCAACTATCAAACTCTGAGCAACAACAACAACAACAATTGTAATAACAACGATACCGGTAATAACAGCAGCAGTAGTAATAATATTGCCCCGCACAAAGCCACAGACTGCAGCACACACACACACACACACACACACACACACACACACACACACACACACACACACACACACACACACACACCGCGTAATGTAGTGGTTAGCACGCTCGGCTCACAACCAAGAATGCCCGGGTTCGTATCCCGGGCGCGGCGAGGCAAATGGGCGAGCCTCTTAACGTGTAGCCCCTGCTCATCTAGCAGCAAGTAGGTACGGGATGTAACCCGAGGGGTTGCGACGTCGTTGTCCCGGTGTGTGGTGTGTCAGTGGTCTCAGTCCTACCCAAAGATCGGTCACTATGAGCTCTGAGCTCTTTCCGTAGGTTAACGGCTGGCTGGGTGACCACCAGACGACCGTAGGTAAATCACATACAACCGATCACTGAGTGGGGCGTCATGCGGACCGTTCCCCCTTCAGCCCCGCAGTGTGCGTGGCGGCCGCCCTCCAATCTCCATTTAAGAAGCTGCCCTGTAATTCGTTGCCAACCAAGAAGTACGGGACGGCGGCCTGCCAGAGGTGGGTATAGGGTTGCTTCCCTCTCCTCTTGATCACGCCGCTGCCTCGCCGCCCTCGTTAGCACAGAGTAGCACGCCAACACTGCCCGCTGCTCCATGGCCCAGCGGGCGTGGCGTGGCGAGCGTGTCTCCAGAATCCTTCATCCACGCCCTTTACTTCCTGCGCTGCTTCTGATTGTTCCTTCACTTCTCCCTTCACTGTAATCGTCCCTTAACTTCCTCCCTCACCACGTCCCCTCATCACGTCCCCTCATCACGTTCCATTAGCCGTTTCTCCTCGCCTCTTCCCCTCATATCTTGACATCCCTTCCTCCCTCACCACGTTCTCTCATCTCGATCCCCTTTGTACCATGTCTTCACTTCTTCCCCTCACTCTTCCCCTCATTTCATCATCATTTCCCCTCCACTCGTCCTGTCTCCTCACTTCTTCCTCTCATCTCGTCCATCACTTCCTCATCACGTCCCTCCACCTATTCCCCTTCTGTTCGTCTCATCACCACCTCCCCTCACCAAGCCTCTTCTTTCCCCTCCCTAGTCCCTCTGCAGCACAAATATTTGACACTACACAGCCCTGAAGGACGCCGCCCATTCATCCCCGTCCACTAACATAACCACCCTCTCTCAGCAACATACACACTGACACCACCAGTATCTACCCAATCACACACACACACACACACACACACACACACACACACACACACACACACACACACACACCACGCCCACGAGGGAACCGCAGCGAGTACCAGGCGAGTGGCAAGAGTAGAGGCGTCAAAGAGTAGCATTAGAACCATTACTCTTTTTCTGTGCTTTCCCACGGTGTCCCGTTGTGTCCCACCGGTGGTGTTCGCATTCAGAAACGCTTTGCTCTCTCATCACAGCTATTTTCAAAGGCCACAGAGATGATTAGCCTGGTTCTCAAG
>NC_087166.1:21796265-21806265 GCF_035594125.1 Scylla paramamosain | reverse complement strand
ACAACAACAACAACAACAACAACAACAACAACAACAACAACAACAACAACAACAACAACAACAACAACAACAACAACTACTACTACTACTACTACTACTACTACTACTACTACTACTACTACTACTACTACTACTACTACTACTACTACTACTACTACTACTACTACTACTACTACTGTTACTGCATTCATGTATATCACCTTTATTTTTTTACCTAGAATTACTTTTACTCACTTTTGCAATCCCCTTTTCATTTTCCTCTCGTCTGAGCTGCTCGTCCTGTCCGTATCTCTGTTCCTCTCGTTTGTATTTAGCGTTTCCATTTTCCCTGTTGGCGTCACTTTATAATTTCTATTTTTTTCTTGCTTTTTTTTTTCCTTTGCTTTGCTTCCCATTTTTGTCAGCTTTTTTTTGTGTGTGTACTTTAGTATCTTGTTCATTTTTAGTTCTTGTCTTTCTTTTCCTTTTTCATTGCAGTTTTATAATGATTTTTATGAGTGCCCTTCCTCTTTTTTTTCTCTCCATAGCTCTTTCATTCAGTGTTTGTTTAGCACCCGACCTTCTCTTTTTCTTTTCTTTCTTTTTTTCTCAGTACCTCTTGTTTTTGTTGTTGTTGTTGTTGTTGTTGTTGTTGTTGTTGTTGTTGTTGTTATGCTTCAGGTTTTTTTTTCTTTTCTGTAGCTACTCAGTCTCTCTCTCTCTCTCTCTCTCTCTCTCTCTCTCTCTCTCTCTCTCTCTCTCTCTCTCTCTCTCTCTCTCTCTCTCTCTCTCTCTCTCTCTCTCTCTCTCTCTCTCTCTCTCTCTCTCTCTCTCTCTCTATTCCAGTACATTGTCTTTTTGGTATCAGATTCTTTCATTGCTCTCAGCTTTATTTCACTACATTCTGCTTTAATTTTCAGTAGATTTTTTTTTTCGTTTTGTTTTTCTTTTTGGTATCGTTTTCTTTTTTTTTTCGCTAGCGTGTTCTTTCAGTGCTATTTTTATTCTTTCCTCTATCCCTATTTTTCGTTTTTCTTTTTTTTTCTTTTTCTGCTCCATCCGTCCACTTTTCTGTGTGTCACTCCTACGTTTTATTCAGTTTTGTTTATTTTTTTCTTTTCTTTTGTGCATGTTTGTCTTTTTTTTGTTCGTTTTATTTTTTTGAGTTCCTTTCTTTATTTTTCTTTTTTTCATATACTTCTTTTTTGTTTTTCTTTTTTTCTTTTTTTCCGTCTATTATTTTTACCTCTGTCTTTATATATATATATATATATATATATATATATATATATATATATATATATATATATATATATATATATATATATATATATATATATATATATATATATATATATATATATTACTTGTTTTCTCTATTTTTTTTTTTTTTAGCTTTCTTTGTCTTTTTTATCTGTTTTCTATTTTTGTCTCGTGTTTTCTTTCTCGTCTTTTTTTTCACTTTTTTTAATCTTTTCTCTTGCCTTTTTTTCAGTACTCTTTTTTTTCTTTCTGTGCTTTTGTTTTTGCATTTTTATTCTGTTATTGCCTTTTCTTTCTGTTACTTTATTTATTTATTTTTTATATGATTTATTAGTGACCTGAAAAATTTTCCTTTATCTCTTTTCTGTACTTCATCTCTTTTTTTTTTTTCCAGTGCTTTACTTCTGACATTTTTTTTTTTTTTACGTGTTCTATTTCTGCGTTTATTTATTTTACTTCTTTTTTTTATTATTTATTTGTTTCAATTCTCTTTTTATGTGCGATTTACTCCTGAATACTTAATTAAAAATGTGCCTTACTAGTGTTCTATTCCCTACTTAAGTCAGTCTTTCTGTATGTATTACTACCAATTTCAAAATGTGGCTTACTTTTTCTTCTCTATTTCCTCCTTCACGTCAGTCTTTCTGTATGGATTACTACTTGCTTTTTTTTTCTATTCCCTAATGTACGTCAGCCTTTCTATATATGGATTAATACTTAAAAAATGTGCCTTATTATTTTTTTTCTATACTTTATTTATCCTTTTTTTTTTGTTTCCTTCGTCATTCCATATGATTTATTACTGTCTTTGTATGTGCTCTATTTGTGTCTTTTTCTTACCGTGCTTTACTCGTGGCTTCTCTCCTCGCCTCCCCGATGACACTGCTCTCGGTGGCTTTAATTGCACCGCTCGCCATCAACACTAATTAACCAATGGCAACACAGGAAACTAGGGTGCGCTCTCTCTCTCTCTCTCTCTCTCTCTCTCTCTCTCTCTCTCTCTCTCTCTCTCTCTCTCTCTCTCTCTCTCTCTCTCTCTCTCTGCTTTCATTCTTTTCATTATTTTTTTCTTTTCCTTATTTTTCTTTCTTACTGTGTGTGTGTGTGTGTGTGTGTGTGTGTGTGTGTGTGTGTGTGTGTGTGTGTGTGTGTGTGTTTAAGCCCAGATTCACATAACAACTAATTAAATAACAAATATGTACAAGTGTGTGTGTATGTGCATTTGTGTGTGTGTGTGTGTGTGTGTGTGTGTGTGTGTGTGTGTGCGTGTAAATATAAGTGTGTTGTAGTGTGACGCTGCAGTGTGCTAATCCCAGCAAGCCATTAGTACATGCAGCTTCCTGGTGGTGGCGGCTGGAGCGTTGTGGGACGTCGGGGGGCGGCGTCCCCTGGCGGGTGTGCATCGGCGGCGCCTTTGTGCCCCGCTATCGGGTCATCGCACTCACCTGCTTATCTTAATTGCAGGTTGGTTTCGGTGGGTCCTTCGGCCGCGTCCACGAGTTTCCGTGAGTTAATTTCCTGCTTTGCATTTGGCTGTTTTCCTGACCCCCATCGTAAAGTCGTGGGCGGCGGCGGGTGTGCAGGGGCGGCTTGTTAGGTGTTGACAGGATGGGAGGCGGGACGGGACGGGAGGGAAGGTGTTAGGTGGTGCAGTGTTGACGGGATGGGCTGGAGTGGGGGGAGGGTAGCGGATGGGAAGGAAAGAGTAACGTGGTTTGGCGGGGCGGGACGGGAGGAAAGTACAAGGTGGTGCAGTGTTGACGGGATGCGTGGCCGGGCGGGGCTGGAAGGGACAGGGTCAGTTGCTGCAGTGTGGTGTGGCTGGCGCGGCTGGCTGTCTCTAAGGTTAAGATTGTCCTAAGCTTTCATTGCAGGATCTCTTTTCTTCCCGAGGGTAAGGTTTGTACTAAGCTTTCACTCTAAGATCTGTAATTAATTCTCTGGCTAAGGTTGTTCTACGCTTTTCTCTTTAATGTTTGTTTTCTTCCCCTATGCTTCAATGTTCTGTTCTCTCATAACGATTGTTTTCAAAGGCCACACATTTTTAGTCGAAGTTCTCACAGGTGTCTTTTCTTATTGGCAGCATAGAATCCTCGTTAAACTGTCACTAGAATTATGAAATCATTCTTGGAAAGCACAATATCCTCTACTACAGCCTCTTAATAGAAAATATAAGGAGCTGAAACGTTTTGGAGTGCGAATTTATATCATACTTTTCAAAACATCCAAAGATATACGAGTACACTTCATGAAATACGAGTGAAATTCTGGCCAGTCATAATGTTGCTTTTTATTAGTTTTGCCACTTTTTCAGCATTTCCTTACTGATTCTCTAGGACATCCCCGGTGTAGATAGTAAATTTTCTCTTGCCTTTGACCGTCACTCTGAACCAGCTGGTGCCATCTGCCACAGGGACGCTGGTTAGGGAGTGTGTGCTTAGTTCAGAGCCCTTCTCCTTGGCCAGAATGAGTGTATAGCTGGAGGATCGTGGCCAAGGGAGCAGCGCTGGGTGAAACTGGAGGGGAGAATGTGATCTAGGGAGACTGTGGAAGTGTGGCTGGGTGAATGTGGCTGGGGGAGTCTGGCCTGGATAGCATAACTGGGGGAAGCATGTTTTGGGGAACAAGGGTGAGTGGGTGTGATAAGGAGCGTGGCGAGGGAGCGTCACCCAGCAGCCAGGACGCGGCCATCCTCAATCCCATGTCGATAGCCGCAGTGTAGAAATAACGACGCCCATTTTTCTGAATAAGAGATCAAGGCCGCGAGTCTGGAGGTCCTGGTGGTGGCGTCATCCAGTACCAGCCGCTGCCCCTCGGCCTGGCACTGTGCCGGAGGGGACGGGGCCGCCTTGACCCGCGACAGCCCCTTGGCGCCTCGCTGCTTACTTACGGCGATGCACGGTCAGTTGCTTTGCTTAATTAGTTAGTGATTCAGACAGTAATGGGCCACAAGTTTAGGTGAGCGGCCGTTAGCTCGGTGCCGCCAGCCCGTGAAGACCCCGGCATTAGTAGTAACTGAAAGCGTTTACGGTCCTGATGCAGTGTCGCACCACGCTTTCTGCCGCCATTGCCCCTCGCCGATATTGTCGCGGCCTTGTTGCATTGTTACTACTCTTGCTATTATTGTTACTACCACCACTACCATTATTATTATTATTATCATTATTATTACAGTCATTCTTCATTGCTTTCACTACGAGCATCTTACGGTTCCTGGTGTCTGCGTGCACTGAACTTTTTGGCCCGCAGCATGAGAGTGGAGGCGCGGCTCAGACCACCACTACCATATCTCTCCGCACACAAAGCCAACGTCATTCCCATTCGACCCCAGCGCGATGTCCGTGGAGGGGAATGACACACGGAAAAAAGAAGAAAAAACGGAGAGGAAAGGAAAGAGCCAGCTCGTGGTGTGGGAGGATAGCGGTGGTGTGTGTTAGCTGGCCGGGTCCTGAGGTGTGCACGGGAGTAGGAGTATCAGAAGCCGTCTGTGTGTTGTCGTGCCGCCGCCTCGCCCCGCCGCTGCCCCGCCTCGCCCCGCCGTCACCTGAGTTCACGTTTATATTATATTCCCCGCAATCTCCGCCCGTCGTGCGTCTGAGTTCAATTTGTCTCAAACCGGTTCTTCCTTGCCGAAAGACGCGTCCAAACTCAAGAAGTGTTTTTGCCTCCTCTTAATTCACCCCTTTAATCCACTAGTGTTAAGTGAAGCCCAACATTAGACCATTATAGTGTAATATAAGTGAGCACCCGCGATAACCTTACGACCTCAACTATAATAGAAAACGTTCTGAGAGATTCTTTGTTTTGCAAGTACTCGTGGCTTCCCGCTGGCGTGAGGAGCAGCCGCCAGCCTCCCCGTGTAGCTCCTCCGTCCAGACACGCACCAGTTCCAGGCGGCGGCGCGGTGAGGCAAGGGAACGATGCTTTACTGTGTCTTGTTGCTCGTGTCAGGCTGAGGCGACCTGAGGCGTTTTGTGGTGCTGCTTCTGTTATTTTTATTTATTTATTTATTATTATATATATATATATATATATATATATATATATATATATATATATATATATATATATATATATATATATATATATATATATATATATATATATATATATATATATATATATGTTTTTTTTTTTTTTTTTTTTTTTTGAGGGGGTGGATGTATGAAATAAGTTTATTATAATGAGGATGATAAGGACGACGATGATGATAATACTGCTACTACTACAACTACTACTACAACTGGTTCTATTAACATTACTACTGCTTTACTACTACGTCTATTACTACTACTGCTGCTGCTACTACTACTACTACTACTACTACTACTACTACTACTAATAATAATAATAATAATAATAATAATAATAATACCACTACTACTACTTTTTTTTCATAGACGTCCAACCCTTCAGGAGGTAAACATAGCACGCAGGGAAGCCACAGAACGCCTGACTTCTGATCTTTCTAAAATTTCTGATTGGGGCAGAGCAAACTTGGTATTGTGCAATGCCTCAAAAACTCAATTCCTCCATCTATCAACTCGACACAACCTTCCAGACAACTATCCCCTCTTCTTCAATGACACTCAACTGTCCCCCTCTTCTACACTGAACATCCTCGGTCTGTCCTTTACTTATAATCTGAACTGGAAACTTCATATCTCATCTCTAGCTAAAACAGCTTCTATGAAGTTAGGTGCTCTGAGACGTCTCCGCCAGTTTTTCTCACCCCCCCAGCTGCTAACTCTGTACAAGGGCCTTATCCGTCCATGCATGGAGTATGCCTCACATGTCTGGGGGGTTCCACTCATACTGCTCTTCTAGACAGGGTGGAATCAAAAGCTTTTCGTCTCATCAACTCCTCTCCTCTAACTGACTGTCTTCAGCCTCTCTCTCACCGCCGCAATGTTGCATATCTAGCTGTCTTCTACCGCTATTTTCATGCTAACTGCTCTTCTGATCTTGCTAACTGCTTGCCTCCCCTCCTTCCGCGGCCTCGCTGCACAAGACTTTCTTCTTTCTCTCACCCCTATTCTGTCCACCTCTCTAACGCAAGAGTTAACCAGTATTCTCAATCATTCATCCCTTTCTCTGGTAAACTCTGGAACTCCCTGCCTGCTTCTGTATTTCCACCTTCCTATGACTTGAATTCCTTCAAGAGGGAGGTTTCAAGACACTTATCCACCAATTTTTGACCACTGCCTTGACCGTTTTAAGGGACTGGCATTTCAGTGGGCATTTTTTTATTGATTTTTGTTGCCCTTGGCCAGTGTCCTTCCTACATAAAAAAAAAAACTACTACTACTACTATTAATAATAATAATAATAATAATAATATTACTACTACTACCTCTACTAATACTACTACTACTTGTACTACTACTACTACTACTACTAGTACTACTACTACTACTACTACACTAGATGCTGCCGATTCCGCTGAGACGAAAGTGGGAGCAGCAGCAGCGGTAGCAGTAACAGTAGTAGTAGTAATAGTAGTAGTAGTAGTAGTAGTAATAGTATTATTAGTAATAATTGTAGTGGTGGTAGTAGTAGTAGTAGTAGTAGTAGTAGTAGTAGTAGTAGTAGTAGGAGTAGCAGCAGCAGCAGCAGCAGCAGCAGCAGCAGCAATATCAACACCATCTGTATTACACTCATTACATTACAAACTTTCTTCACGCCTCAGAAGAGCAGTAAACAACTTTCCCCTCCCTACATAAAGCTCCGCACCACAGATACGAGTTGGAAAATACACAGCCAAGTTTCCAGAAGTGTAATGTAATTGTAGAAATACTTTTTGTTACCGCTTTGGCCCCACAAACTTTGCCTCGAGGTTTGCGTCTCCTCAAGGCGGGGCACCAGAGTCTACAGGAGGCGAGTGAGCTAAGAGAAGGGCGTCCGTAAGCCAGGCGCCGCCACCTGAGAGAGAGAGAGAGAGAGAGAGAGAGAGAGAGAGAGAGAGAGGGGGGGGGGGGCATGTCTGTTATTGATACCGAGTCTTGCTATTCCATTTTGCTACTGTTAGAGAAGTTGGCCACACACACACACACACACACACACGGAATGGAAAGACTGAATAGAAAGACAGGACGGTATGAGTGTATCTCAGGCAGTGCATATACAAGTAGGCAGATAGGACTAAGTAAACACACACACACACACACACACACACACACACACACATCAGATTTCCAGGAAGGCGTTGCGAGCACAGTCCAATTAGTTATGTGTTCATAAATACACTGGTGCACTTGATTTACGACCATGAATCGTTCCAAAATCGCCATTGGAACCAAAAATCGTGGCAAGATTTTATTTTACGATACCAGAACAATTAAGAAAAAAAACAAACTTCTATGAAGTTAGATGTTCTGAGACGTCTCCGTCAGTTTTTCTCACCCCCCCAGCTGCTAACTCTGTACAAGGGCCTTATCCGTCCATGTATGGAGTATGCTTCACATGTCTGGGGGGGGTTCCACTCATATTGCTCTTCTAGACAGGGTGGAATCAAAAGCTTTTCGTCTCATCAACTCCTCTCCTCTAACTGACTGTCTTCAGCCTCTCTCTCACCGCCGCAATGTTGCATGTCTAGCTGTCTTCTACCGCTATTTTCATGCTAACTGCTCTTCTGATCTTGCTAACTGCATGCCTCCCCTCCTTCCGCGGCCTCGCTGCACAAGACTTTCTTCTTTCTCTCACCCCTATTCTGTCCACCTCTCTAACGCAAGAGTTAGCCAGTATTCTCAATCATTCATCCCTTTCTCTGGTAAACTCTGGAACTCCCTGTCTACTTCTGTATTTCCACCTTCCTATGACTTGAATTCCTTCAAGAGAGAAGTTTCAAGACACTTATTCATCAATTTTTGACCACTGCTTTGACCCTTTTATGGGACTGGCATTTCAGTGGGCATTTTTTTTTTATTAGATTTTTGTTGCCCTTGGCCAGTGTCCTTCCTACATAAAAAAAAAAAAAAAAAGTAAAACGCATATAAACATCGTCTTTTATTCTGCAATGCATAGCGGACTGTTTACCATTAGCACATGTAGTCGTAAAGCTACTGAAAAAAAAAATTTGCCCACCTAAGTGACGAGTTGGTAGTGTGCCAATTTAGCCGTCGTAAGCAAACTAATATAATATTTGGTCGCATGACGCGTTGGTTGTGAGTGAGACACGTGGTATGCTGAGTACTGCTGTGTAAAACGTGTGTATAACATAATGCAAAAGTAGCTCCTGTATTTGTAAACCGTCACCACCATTACTTCTAGCACCACCACCACCAGTAGCACCACCGCCACCAGTAGTACCACCACCACCAGTACCACCACCGCCACCACCAGTAGTACCACCACCACCACGACCACCACCACCAATACCACCACCACCACCACCACCACGACATGTATTCCCAAAGAGAAAATTAATTGAATACGCGCAACACAACCATAAGAAACTTCCCGAGATATTAAGGCGTGAATAATTTAGAGAGAAAGAGAGAGAGAGGGGCGGGCGAGGTGGCTGCGCAGTGCTGAGGCTCCGCATAATAAACACCACAAATGAACTCGCGGCCAACAACATCATCTGGGTAATCTGGCGTCATGTATCGAAATAGAGAGAAGGAATGCGCGCTGCGGCTCTCCACTTGCTCCGTTCTATTCCTGGACCTCATTGCCGTGAACTAGAACAAACAAAAACACAAAAAGAGTCCTGTATCTTGTATCAAAAAATTAAATTCGTAGCCCTGACAAAAAAATAAAATAATGTGATTTTAATGATACAGATTAATATTGAAATAGCATTAGCGTTTCCATCCGATGTTTAGGTAAGGTTAGGTTAGGTCAGGTTAGGGTGGGTTAAGTTAGGTTAGTTACCTTATCTTAGGTTAGATTAGATTAGTTACGTTTGGTTAGGTTAGGTTGGTTAGGTTATGTTTGTTTGGTTGTTAGGTTAGGTAGGTTAGGTTAGTTTAGGTTAATTACGTTATTTTAAGTTAGGTTAGAGTAGTTACATTTGGTTAGATTAGGTTAAATTAATTACGTTGGTTAGGTTAGGTAAGTTACTTTATATTAGGTTAAGTTAGGTTAGTTACTTTATATTAGGTTAAGTTAGGTTAAGTTTGCTTATTAGTTACGTTTGGTTAGGTTCGGATAGATTAGGTTACCTACGTTACCTTTTGTAAGTTAGGTTAAATTAGGTTAGGTTATTTACGTTATAGTAATTAGGTTGGATTTAGATGAATTCAGTTTACTATTTTCATTGCTGATCTCTTCATTGCGTTCATTACGATTAAAAAAAAAAAAAAAAGCATCATTTTTGCCCAGAAATAAATAGTTACGGTCTCGAAATTAGTAACACCCATGATACATAGAACACAAAGAACAGACAGCGTTATGGATGAGAATGATAGCTGGAAATAAAAAGCCATGTTTTATACAGTAACTGCCACGTGTAGGATTGATGGCTTTTTGTAGTTTCTCTTGCTGCTTGTTTTCTTGTGTTTTGTTCTTTTGCAGTTTTGTCTGGATAACAACACGTGACTGTACAGTGGTCAGACGGTCGAAGTCGAATAACACACCACATTCGTATCCACTGTGTTTAGCGAATCTATCTTTATTTTCTTTGGTCTTAAAATTTTAGTTGTCAGATTGTGTAAGATTGTCCGCACATTAGAACGCTTGAGATTGAGGGAAAACGTTAAAGTGTACACGAATGACAGAAAAATGCAGATAGAGTGATAGATAGATTGGCAGGTAAGTA
>NC_087166.1:21758765-21791265 GCF_035594125.1 Scylla paramamosain | reverse complement strand
AAGAATGGACAGGTGAGATGCGACGCGGCGCGATCACTTGCAATCACATCAAAATAAGAACTATCATTAATTTTATTGTTCATCAACTTTTTTCCTTTGTTTATTTATTTATTTATTTATTTTTAATAAGTTGTAATAAAGATGTTTTAAGTTCACTGTTCGTTACATATTTTGTTTGTCTTGCTTTTATTCATTTATGTTTTATTTATGTATCTATTTGTTTATTTATTTATTGTTATTTTTTTTCATTGCTAGAAAAGGTGGTATTTTTTTCAGTCAAGCCCATAATAACAATGTTTTAATTATTCGTATGCCATTACTATTTATGTTCTTCTCTTTACGTAACACTGAGACACACGAAACACAACAGCTGTACATTCTGGAAATATTAAACAGAGATCTATTTGTCGAAGCGAGACGGAATTTCGTATCCCTTATGTAACACTGAAGCACACACACACACACACACACACACACACACACACACACACACACACACACACACACACACACACACACACACACACACACACACACACACACACATAAACATGATATACTGCTTATCTTTTCCCAGGCTAAACATAGAACAAAGAGTAACGTAATCCACGCCCACACCAATTCATCCCTCCCACGCCCAGTTCTTCCTCCCACGCCGCTTCCTTCACTGCTGCAGCGTCGCCTTCAGGAATATCCCTTGTGTGTTCTTGCCGCTGATGTGACAGGAGACGTGGCTGGGGAAGCATGGTAGGGGAAAAAATTATACCCATTCTCTCTCTCTCTCTCTCTCTCTCTCTCTCTCTCTCTCTCTCTCTCTCTCTCTCTCTCTCTCTCTCTCTCTCTCTCTCTCTCTCTCTCTCTCTCTCTCTCTCTCGGGGATTACCTTCACGGCAGCCAATATCGTTTCCTTCCTGAAAGCGTCCAACAAAACAGCCTTGTCATAATTGGCGAGTTTTCCTTCGCTGGCATCTGGAGTTTAGACTCGCTTCCCTTCACCCTCATCCTTCCTCCTTACCTTCACCTTCCTTCTCCTCCCTCAATGGCCCTCCTCACTGCCACGCTATGCACATTTCCATTAAAAACTCCATGATCTGTTGAGGTGAGTCTGTATCGAGCCAATGGGGATGATGCAGGGCCAGGCGACAGGCGTTGCTGACTGTGGAGCTTCACTGCCAAACCTGGGTCTTCTGTTTGTCTGGTTCTTTGTCTCGTATTCATAAACACTTTGAGCTTTCATCAGAGTGATTTTTAAAGCCCACAGGTATGGTTAGTTGGGTTCCTAAGCGTGTTTTTATCTAATGACGGTGTAGAATTCATGTTAAATTTTCACCAGAATCATGAAAACACGCTTGAAGACAACAGTACAGCGTGTTGACGATAGCTGAGATGAAAGTATATTCCTTGGTAGATAGACATGAGAGACACAGGAATAAACGAAACAAATGCTAAGACAGACAGCTGGAAAAAGGCTCATTAGCTAGAAAATAAACACGAGGCAAAAGAATAAGCGAAAAGAATGGCACAGAACAGAAACAACAGGAAGATCTTTATTGAAAACAGCGACGCCAGATACGGATTTAAGCTGAGAAGTAAATGGACAGACAGTATAACAAAATAACAAGCTGGAAGATTTTTTTTTTATTTAATTTTACTTTGCTGTCTAAGCGTGGCAGTATATTTAAGTCGCCGTACATTATTTCTATATATGAATAAACTGAAGACATTTCCACGGCAATTATATTAAAAAAAAAAAATGTAGCTAGATAGAACGCATCACTAGGCAAACAGGTAGCAGACAGACGATTAGAATAACAAAGCATCATCCTATAAATAGTTAAAGATTGCAGGCGAGACAGAGAAATAGGTAGAGGGATAAGATAACGTCCGCTATTCCTAAACATTTCAGCGTCTTGACCTCCACTAGCGGCAAGTATCGGTGTTTTCAGGAGCTTTCATGATTCTAATAATAGTTTAAGAATTCTACACTTGTAATGGTAAAAAACACGAGAGAGGATCCGACTGTTTTCTGCTGCCTTTGAAAAACAATGAGAGGACAAAGCGATAAAGACCAGTGAATTTCGCTAGGCAAGTATAGACGAGTTGCAAAAATTACTCGGTAAATAAGAGAAGGTTGAGTAAAGCCTTCGTGATGCTGTGAGATGATAGAGGCTGATAATGGATTTATCTTCCCCGTTCATAACAAACTCTGCTATTACTACATATTTTTTTCCCCCTATCTCATGCAACTTTTTAGACACTAGTGTACTACAGCCACTTAGAGTTTCGTAGTTAAGGAAATACGCAGTCAACTTCCTACTCTCTCTAATATTTCAGTGTGTCCACGCTAGTAAATCTTAATACTGCTCTGGTTGACAACGAAGGAACACCATGGCGGTACAAGTGTTATGCATGACAGTTACCAGAGAATGGAGAGTTACCAGAGATTGTTTAGGATAGATTAGTATTGCAGAGGTACTCGAGCGGCTATTTGGCAGACTATCTTTTGTGTCTATTTTTTGCCTATCTACCTATCTGTCTTTTGTCTATCTACTTTCTTTTCCACCATATACACTTACTATCCCGAGGAAGGAGGCCATCACAATACCGCCACAACCTCAGACAAAGCAGTAATGTAGTTAAGCAAATGAGTACCGTGTCCCTTTTTTGTGGTAACTTAATCCTCCCCCTTTGAGAGTCTTGCGTCACTGGGATGAATGAATGAAGGAACGATGAAAAGGAATTAAAGTTTAAGGATGACTTTTTTCTATGTTCTTTCTATAATTCTTAAGTCTCAGGAGAAAGGACACTTGTGGAAAAGTCCCACAAGTGTGTGTGTGTGTGTGTGTGTGTGTGTGTGTGTGTGTGTGTGTGTGTGTGTGTGTGTGTGTGTGTGTGTGTGTGTGTGTCCTCTTCACATAGACACTCGTAAAAATATCCTGTTTCAATGACTAACAACTGTGTGTGTGTGTGTGTGTGTGTGTCCTCCTTACATAACACTCGCAACAATATCCCATGTATGTAAATGATTGTGGGTGTGTGTGCGTGTGACTAAGTGACTGACTGAAAGAAAGAGAGAGCGAGTGCGTCTATGTATGTGTAGATTTATGTGTGTATATAATTCCCCACTTACCTTCTGCCTGCTTGAGTAAAAAAGTACCTGTAAAACCACCCAAAAAAATCGGAAACAACAATTAAATCAGCCTGTGTGTGTGTGTGTGTGTGTGTGTGCCGCGGTGCTCACAAGCGGCGGCGGCAGAGAGGGTGAGGCACTTAGGGTGAGGGTGAAGCAGCAAGGGTCGGGTGGGCGGCTGCGCAGACCCAATGACTGGCAAGCGCTTTGTTGTGTGGCAAAACAAAAGGAAGACGAAGGTTGTTGGCGCAGTGAAGCAAGCCTGTGTTCTCCCACGACCCTCGACCTGTGAATGTATCTCTCTCTCTCTCTCTCTCTCTCTCTCTCTCTCTCTCTCTCTCTCTCTCTCTCTCTCTCTCTCTCTCTCTCTCTCTCTCTCTCTCTCTCTCTCATTAATTAACTCGGGGCGCCAGTCGTGCATTGCGTCGCGACACAATTAACATATAGACACCATCTCGACCGTTAATTGTCCGAAGCAGGTATTGGAGAAGTTAGTCCCGTATTCAGAAACGCCTTACTGTCTCACCACGACTATTTTCAAAGGCTGCAAAGATGATTAGCCGTGTTTTCAAGAGTCCTTCTCCTGTTAATTATGTAGGTATCTTGCTAATCTATCACTGGAGCCATAAAAACACCGTCAAAACCAATGTCACTTCAACTAAAGCCTTTTGAATGAAGTGGAGGTGCGGAGCAGAAGTGTTTCAGAATAAGGACCTTATGCAAGCGTCGCCGAGTCACATGTTGCTTGCTGCCTGTAGAGGACCGGTGATGTGTGGTGTGGTGATGTGTGACTTGTGTGCTTGGTGTTTTGTTTTGTGTGATGTTATGTAAGTGTGTGGCATTTCTGTCTGCCTGTCGTCTCTCTCTCTCTCTCTCTCTCTCTCTCTCTCTCTCTCTCTCTCTCTCTCTCTCTCTCTCTCTCTCTCCCTGGTAAGTCTAGTTTACACTGCCCTACATCCTCTTGTCCCTCGTACACTTATTCCCTCCCTCCCACTCTCCCTCCTTCCCTCCCTCTCCCTCTCCCTCCCCCTCACGCGTCCACGTCCCCAGAGCCTAATGAGGTCTGCTTTGCATATTCTATTCACATAAATAGCTATTTTTTGCTGTCCACTCGGTCACTCCCCTTTCGGTCTCTGTTTTCTCTCCCGTACTGTATTAGCGCGGCCGTGTCCTCGTGATCTTATTAAAGGAGGGGTGGGGTGAGAGAGCAGGGGGGACGGGGTGTGGTGTTTTATTTGGGGGTGTTTTATTTGGTGTTTTTCTCGTAGTGTTTAGGTGTTCGTGAATAAAGATTGGAAGGGAGTGTGTGTGTGTGTGTGTGTGTGTGTGTGTGTGTGTGTGTGTGTGTGTGTGTGTGTGTGTGTGTGTGTGTGTGTGTGTGTGTGTGTGTGTTTAACTGTCTCTGTGTTTCATTGTTTTTTTTGTTTTTTTTTACTTTTTTTTCGGTGTTTGGAAAGATTCTGTCAATGAGCCTTGATAATGTTTGTGTGTTTGTTTGCCTGTCTTTCTTTGTTTCCTCTCTCTCTCTCTCTCTCTCTCTCTCTCTCTCTCTCTCTCTCTCTCTCTCTCTCTCTCTCTCTCTCTGACACTTAGTTTAATACATGGCACCTTTAAGTTTAAATTTATACCTTAACTTCTTTTCTAAACTTAACATGTGACTATCTTGAATACTACTACTACTACTACTACTACTACTACTACTACTATTACTACCACCACCACCAACACCACCCACCACCACCACTACCAATACTACTAATAATAATATCAATACTAATGCTAATATAGAGGCGGCAATAAATACAGGACCTTGCATAAGTAAAGAGTGCAAGTAACGGTCAGCTGAGGGAGGCGTGAGTGCAGACAGTAATAAAAGTGATACCAGATGGGAGGAGGAGGAGGAGAAGGAGTATGAGGGGGAGTGGGAGGAGAAGAGCTAGAGAGAGTATAGCTGAGTGTCTGTGGTGGTGGTGGCGATGGTGGTGGTGGTGTTGGTGTTGGTGGTGGTGGTGTTGGTGTTGGTGGTGGTGGCGGCAAAGCAAGAAAAGCTAAAGAAAAATATGAAATAGTGAAAAAAATTATAAATGTAATATTCACTGTAAGATAAACAATAAAATATCATAAAAAAAGCAGTAAGAATGAACAAAACTAAGAACAAAACCTAAACTAACCGAACCTACAGTCTTTGGATGACGAGAAGGAAGAACACAAAGAAACACATTGGAATATAAATGAAAGTGATAACTGCAACACATCTATTGCGCCATCCTAGACTTGTAACGGGAACTGCAGAAACTAGGGCGTGAACAACCAATGCCCAGATAACAACGCAAGACAGAAAGTTGACGCAGGAAGAGGTGGAGGAAGAGGAGGTGGTGATGATGATGATGATGATGATGATGATGATGGTGGTGGTGGTGAAGCGAACGAAGGGAAAAGAAAAGGAAAGAAAAAGAAAATGTAACACGTGATTAGCCTTAAAAAAATAACCCTTTCACAGCAATATGCAACACATTACAACACTAGAAACACTGCACAGTCTAAATTTACAGGAATCTACTAGGCGAAATATAATGAAATAGATGAAGAGGATTTTTCATTATCCAACTTTTCAATATCCAGCTTTTAAATATCCAGCTTTTTTCATTATTACAGCTTTTAAATATCCAGCTTTTTTCATTATTACAGCTTTTGAATATCCAGATTTTTCAATATTCAGCTTTTCAATATTTTTCTTTTCGATATTTTTTGTTTCTTTTCAGTATCCAGCTTTTCAATATCCAATTTTTTTACACCTAGCTTTTCAATATCAACTTTTCAATATACCAGCTTTTCAATATACCAGCTTTTCAATATCTAACTTTTCAATATTCAGTTTTTCAATGTTCAGCTTTTCAATGCCCAACTTTTAATATCCCAACTTTTCAATATCCAGCTTTTCAATATCCCAGCTTTTCAATACCTAGC
This sequence comes from Scylla paramamosain, assembly GCF_035594125.1. Classification (NCBI taxonomy): domain Eukaryota; kingdom Metazoa; phylum Arthropoda; class Malacostraca; order Decapoda; family Portunidae; genus Scylla; species Scylla paramamosain. The sequence continues at coordinate 21,785,168 of NC_087166.1, read as the reverse complement.
CAGTGTAAAGTCCAGAGGTGAATGTTGAACCAAAAGAAACGCGTCTGAGTAGTTTGCTCGTTAACGAATCGTGTGTCGCAATGAGACGGTTAATATTAAGAGGAACAGACAGAGGAGAGAATAACAAGGAAGCGATTAAATGTTCAGCCACTTGTATGAGTCACAATGCTGGCGATGTGCTGAGAAGAGGCGCGTGTTGACAGCTCCTCACCACCCATGGGACTACCACCTCTTCCTCTTCCTCCTCTTCCTGCCTTCCTCTTCCTCGTATTGATCATTCTTCATTGTCTTATTTTTTTTCTTATTAGTATTTTTTTTTTATGTTTTTCTTCTTCACGTCTTCCTTCTCCTCATCGTCCTTGCTGTCGTGTTTTTTTTTCTTTCATTGAGTATTAGGAATTATTTACAAAACTGCCATTCAAGTTTATTGCTATTTAGTTATACTGTTTATACATATGTGCTTCATCGTTTTGTTATTATTATTTTTTCTTCTTTTTCTTCTTCTTTCTTCTCCATCTCTCTCTCCCTCCTCCTCCTCCTCCTTCCCTTCTCCTTCTTTTCCTTCTCTCTCCATCTCGTCTCTTTCCTCCTCCCTTTTCCTTCTCCTCCTCCCTCTTTATCCCTCCTCCTGCTCCTCCTCCTCCTCCTCCTCCTCCTCCTCCTCCTCCTCCTCCAAAACTCACCCGTTAAGATTTTGTATTTTTCTTGGCAGTAAAAGTTATACTATACATTACTCTGTGTGTGTGTGTGTGTGTGTGTGTGTGTGTGTGTGTGTGTGCATGTGCGTAGGTGAGTAATGGCTCCCAGTTCGTTTGTTATTCCTAAACCTGCAATACGTATTCCCTCCGGTAAACCCGCGCCGGAACTTGTGTCTTGTGGAGGGAAAAGAACTGTCTTCCCCCCACGCCCAGGCCCAGGGGAGCAGTAGCAGCAGCAGCAGCAGCAGTAGCAGCAGCAGCAGCAGGAGGAGGAGGAGGAGGAGGAGGATTACGAATAGAAGAATATAATAAGAAAAGAAAGGGGTATGAGGAAGAAGAAAGGAGACAGAAGGGCAGAGGAAGTGTAGATGAGATGAATATTTCGGGTTTAATTGAGGTTGACACTCGAGTGTTGCTCCTTCCTTAACCAAGAGGCGAGCGCGTCCTGTGGTGGAGAGACATGGCAGTGACGCTGTGTCGCCTCAGCTCCCTAGGACTGTGCAGCTGCTAGCGTGGTGGTGGGTGGCTTGCAGCAGCTGACAGACCTAATGGGTGTCAGCGCCAACACGGATGCTGGTGCACGCAGGATGTTGTTTAGAAAGGCAGCGCCAGGGCGATGTTTTCAGGCGTCTCTCTGGTGCACTTCCCGTCCTCGTTGTTGTTATTCAGTCTCGTCACCGCCTTGGGATGAGCCGCCACTTCCTCGATAAAAAAAACTGTTTTTCCCTTAGTTGGTTGCAACTCCCGCAGGGTAAGGGCGTCTGGCCACGTGTAGCCTTCATGGGGCGAGGGTTTCCCCGCCATCATGCCCCGGGACAAGGTGACCCAGTGGGCGGCGGGGTGTGCTGTCACCTTGAGGACACACGTCTTGACCACAGATGTCATATCAGTGTTCAGGCCGCGACTGCTTCCTGTCACCATCCTAACAGTCTCTTTACTGCCCCTGGGCCTCACAACGGCCAGGCGACGCGCCATTCCCGTCACCGTCCTGACGCATCCCTCGGCGACACAAATCTCAATGGCTTGCCAGGCGGCAGGTGACTGCGATAGCTATCCCGGTGGTGTGTCGCCTTGCCACCTGCCGCACTGCCTGCCGCTGCCACGACCATCACGGCTGTGGTAGAGTGGTGGTGTTCACCCTGGTGCTGCTGTTGCTGCTGCTGCTGCTGTTGGGTGACGGGCGGCACCCACCAGGCTGCGGGTGACACACATCGTGGGGCAGAACGTGACGTGCGGCAGGACAGCCAGAATGTTCACTCAGCCCGGCACGGCGCGCCAGAATGGCAGAGTCACCTTTTAGGGGTGAGGACCACCCGTGTGTGTGTGGGTGGCTGCTCAGTGCTGGGCCACCCCGCGGCGAGGGGAGGCCTAACGGCAGCCTCCGGAACGGAACGGCAAAGCTCTTTACCGCACGATCTCCATCACCAAGCAGCGGCCTTATCGTGGTGCTCGTGTCGCCAGTCAAGGCCGCCAGTCACTGCCTGAATAGCGCCGCCACACAGGTCACCGGGAGTCGTCCTGCCAGGCTTTATAGAATCATCACGACACGCTCCCCGCCAAAAGAAATACAGAAAAGATTGAGTCTCGCCAAAAAATTAACATGACACCGAAGGAAAAAGAGGGGTGATAAAAAACAAGTCTGAGGAGGAGAAGCTTGTAAAGGAGCACTTAAGGGTTGAGGGAAGCGCCGAGATCAGCGTGGCAGGCAACCCTCACGACGCCACCGCGGCCTGCACTGATAAGGGGAGCGCCTCAGGGCCTTGGGGAGGGAGGGGAGGAAGTGGCGGTGGTGGTTATGGTGGGACAAGGGCGTGGTGGAGAGCGTGGGAAAGACGAGGGCGTGGTGGAGGCGGAGAGGAAGGCGAGGAAGGTGGGGGTGGAATGAAAGCGTGGAAATTGACGTGAATAAGCGACCTAATTTTGGATATACTGAAGAACTGGTGGTGGTGGTGGTGGTGGTGGTGGTGGTGGTGGGCGGACGTGTTATGGTGATGTGCTGGTGAGGTGTAAGGACGGTGCTGGTAGTGATGGTAACAGTGGTAGTGGTGGTGGTGGTGGAAGAGACAGCAGGAAGAAAAAGGTGCAAGGCGATGTGTTTAGACGAGATGTGCGTCTTGAGGGTGAGGTGAGGAAGGAAGGGAGGCAGGAGGGCTGAGAGGGGAGGTGGAGAGGCGATGCGAGATAGACAAGGAAAAGTGAGGATGAAGAGGAGGAAATGTGGAGAGATGGAAGGGAAGAGGAGAAAAGTAAATAGAGAGAGAGAGAGAGAGAGAGAGAGAGAGAGAGAGAGAGAGAGAGAGAGAGAGAGAGAGAGATTGAGAGAGAGAGAGAGAGAACAAACAAAGATGTGACACGATAGGAAGTAACAGGAAATTATAAAGAAAAATAAATTAAATGAAAATTAAAGAAAATCAAATAGAGAGAGAGAGAGAGAGAGAGAGAGAGAGAGAGAGAGAGAGAGAGAGAGAGAGAGAGAGAGAGAGAGAGAGAGAGAGAGAGAGAGATTAAGGAAAAGGTGAAAAGGATGGAAATTAGAGAGAAAGAGAGAGAGAGAGGTGGGGAGGGGGAGCATGTGTGTTAAGTGCGGGCGTGGGAGGCGAGTGGTGTGTACAAGTATGGGCGTGACTGGCGGGGGAGGACTCACTTCCTTCTCTAAGCTGTGGGAGGCGCCGCTCACACCTAATCCTCTTCGCTCAAAGGAGGAAAAAGCGCCGTCGTAACAGAGGCAACACCTGTAACTGTCTGCTCACCTGCGACATCCGCCAGTTGAAGGGAGCGCCTCTGTAACTTGTAGTAATTAGTACCAGGTGAGCTGTAAACGTTACCTGTGAATACCTGTACCTGTAAGTAATGGACTGTCACTATTTATTTATTTTTTTTTTTATGACAGCTAAAAATATCCTCATTTATTTATTCTATCATTTAATTATTTGGTTTTGTTTTATCTATTTATTTTTTATATTTACTCTTCGTTTTTGTCGCCACTTTACGCTTTCTTCTTCTTCACATTTACTTATTCTGTTATTCGTTATTTATTTGTTCTTCATTTATTTTATTATTTCTTTCGTGTCTACTTTACTCTTTCTTCTGTCTTCTTATTCTGTCACACCCATCGCCGACAAGTCTTCCTTCAGTGCATCCATAAACTTTCTCCTTGCTGCTCCTCTCTCCCTCCTACCCGGTTCATCCATCGCCAGCCTCTTCTTCCTCACGCACGCGTCACCTCACCTCTCCTCTCCTCTGCACACGGCCACGTAACCTCAGTCTCGCGCCACCTTTGTCCCCACATTGACTGACGCGCCCTGTCCTTCTAATAGCCTCCTTTATAGCCCTATCCAGACAGACTCTTAGTGGTTTTGTTTCTTAAATGAGGAAATACACAAAGGACGATCGTGTTTTGTCTTAGTGTTTTTGTAAGGCAGCAAGGAGATGAAGCTCTTAAGATGAGGGGAAAAGGATAATTACTGGGTCTGGCCTCTTTGTCTTTCCCAAAATGATGGACCTTTGCTGTTTCTTTTTTTTTCTTTGTTTTCTAACATCGATAAGTTAATTTCTATTTTTTTCTAGCTTCGATACGTTCACTTTTATTTCTTTTCCAGCTTCGATACGTTGATTTCTGTTTTTTTTTTCCATCTTCACTCCAAATATATATATATAAAAAAAAATAACGATCCCACTTCTGCAATGTGGAAAAGTTATGTTAAAGGAAGATCACCATAACTTTTCTCTACACTGAAAGTTTACAACAGTGACTGACATTTGTTGCCTCGTGAGCCAGAGAGAGAGAGAGAGAGAGAGAGAGAGAGAGAGAGAGAGAGAGAGAGAGAGAGAGAGAGAGAGACTCACCACGAAGCACTGTTCTAAATGTAAAGAAAAAAAAGTTTTGTAAAGGAAGGTCACCATAAATTTAATTTTTCTCCACGTAAAGGAAGGTCACCATAAATTTAATTTTTCTCCATGTAAAGGAAGGTCACCATAAATTTAATTTTTCTCCACTTAAAGGTTAATACGAAACACAGACTGACAACCATATTCTGAAACAATTCCGCCCGCATCTCCACTACTCTCTATAAGCTCTAGTTGAAGTGACACGAGTTTTTAAGGGTATTTTAGCGGTTCTAGTGACAGATTAACAAGATTTCTTTATTGTTAACATGAAAACACGCTTGAGAATCAGTCTAATCATCATCTTTGAAAAATAGTCGAAAAAAATAAAACAAGTACGAAAAAAAATAATAATAAAACACAAGAAACACGCCACATCCACAAGCCTCGTGCTGGGGGAAAAAAAAGTAGTAGCTATTTTCCCATTAACTCCCACATAAGTTAAACATGCAAGAGTGACGTGTTTTTTTCCCTTTCTTCTTTCTTTTTTTCTCTTAAGGCGCGCCACAAATCCGCCGCTGGGTCGTCGAGAAAAATAGAAGCGAAAACACAAGCACTAGTTTAACGAGGACACGCCGAGGAGCCTCCAAGCTGCCGCGAGGCTTAGCGGGGTGACCACAACACTGCACTGTCTCCTCTCAACCTTCTTCCCTTCCTTTAGCCTGTCTCCACTCCCCCCTCCTCTCCTGAGCTTCCTTCTGTCCTCCTTTTCATCCTTTCTTCCTGGTTCCTTTATCCCTTCTTCCACTCTTTATTTTATTCATTCTCTCCATCCCTCTTTCTGTCTCTTTCCTCCATCCTCTCCCCATCTCTCCTCTCTGCTTCCTTCGATCCTCCCTTCTATCTTTTCCTTCTCCCTTCTTTCCTCCTTTCAGGTTGTTTTCACTTTCCTTTTCTGTCTCCATCCATCCTTCCTTCCATCCCTCCTCCCTCCCTTCCTCAGCCTCTCTTGACTCTCCCTCTCTACCTCCTTCCATCTTCCCTTCTATCTTTTTTTTTCCGTCAACTTTATTCTGCCATCCTCCCTTCCTCCTTTTATCCTCTCCACCCTCCCTTTATCCTCCCTTTCTGGCTCCTTCCCGTCTCCCTTAATCCTTCCATTTCCTCTTCCTTCTACTCCTCTTTTCCATCCTTCCTTTCTTACCTCCTTCATCCTCCACATTTGTCTCCTTTCCATCCTTCGTTTTCATCTAGTTCATTCCGTCCTTGCTTCATTCTCTGCTATACATCTCAGTACCCGTTCTTGTTTAAGTGTAAGTCTTCCTCTCTCTCTCTCGCTCTTCCTCTATTCCTCCTTCTTCTTCCCTCACAATCTTGGAAGTAAAAGACAAACTTATCAAGGCGGCGCGTCAAAAAATACGCAGATCAGCTCCTGTCATCGGGCGGGGGAGTCGTAAACACGGCCGGTAACTCCTTCGTCTCATTAGCGTCGCCCTCCCGCGGGACCCAAGTTGAGAGCGAGTGTGGGATTGTGATTTTTCCTTCCCCCTCGAAATGCCGACTGACTTCACCAACTTCGCCGCCACGGATGACATCACATCATTATAAGTTCGAGAGAAGTGAAGTGAAGTGAAGGGAAGGGAAAGGAAGGAAGGGTGTGGGTGTAGGTGGGTGTTGTGTAGTGTAGCGAGGTCTTGTAGCGGTGTCAGGGGCGTGAAAGAAGGGAATGTTCTGGTTCTAAGATAGGGTTGGGTGTGTGCTAGAACGAGATGAAAGGGGTGTGTGTGTGGATAAATGGAGCGGGTTTGTGAAGAGAAGGATTAGGATTAGGTAGAGATGGAGGAGTAGTAGGTAGGGCGAAGAATAGAAGTAGGATGAGGAACAGGATGAGGAGGAGAACGAGGAATAAGAATAAGAGTAGGAGTAAGAACGAAGAGGAAGTAGAAGTGATAGGAGATTGAGAAGATAAGAAGAAAAGAAGAAAGAAGGAGGAGAAAGAACAGTTGTGAAAGTAAAAGGAATGATACAAAAAGAAGTGGGAAGAGGAGGAGGAGGAGTAATAAAACAAGAGACAAAAAAAGAAATAAGAAAATAAGAAGCTACTTGGAAGACTTAAAAAAAGAAACAATACTGAAAAGAGAAGAGGAGGAGAGGCAAGAAGAACATGAAGAGGAGAAACGAGAGAATGCAGATGAGGAGAAAAAAGACATATTCGTAGAAACCTTTAAAGGAAGACAACGTGGGGTATAAATTATGAATGAAGAAAGAAGATGAAAAGGACAACCCCCCCAACACACACACACACACACACACACACACACACACACACACACACACACACACACACACACACACACGTTCCACCATCACAATTCTTAAAACTTAACAAAAATCAGCTCAATACAATTTAATGAGTAGTTTCTCAGGACGAAGGCGGGCTGGGCGGTGGAGGCAGAGGTCATATAAGGGAATGTGAACAAGGAAGGGGCGGGGCAGGCGTGTTGGTGCCTGGTCAGAGGGGACGATACTGGGAAGGCTGAGTGGTAAGATGCGGTACTGCCAAGAATGTGTAAAAAATAATTAAGAGATTTGCAAGGGTAAGGAAGTTTGGGTAGAAAGAGGAAGAAGGGGAATAGCTAAATGGAGTATAAGAAGGAAAAAATATATGAAAGTTATGAAAAGGGGACGCAAGGAAAAGGAAGTTAGGGGAGGAAGAGGAAGAGAAAGGTTAAAGGATAGAAATAAAGAGAACTATACGAGTATTTTGAAAGGGAAGAAGATGAAGGAAGGTACGAGAAGTTAAGGTAAGAGGAGAAATAGCGAAAGGATGCAAAAAATAAAAGAAATGTACGAAAATTATGAAAAGGAAGGAGCAAGGGAAGGAAAATAAGGAGAAATTAGGGGGAGTAAGAGAGGGAGAAATAAAGGATGTATAAATGAAATAACACTGAAAATTACCAAATAGGGACGTAGGAGGAGGAAGGTAAAGGGAAGTTAGGAGAGTAGGAAATGAATAAATGAAGGAAAGAGAGGATAGATGATAAACAAGGAATAAGATTTAAAGGAAGAACATAAAAATCATAAGATGCAAATACCCAGTAGGCCTACACACGAACGAAGAGGGAGGAAGGGAGTAGAAAATGAAGAAGGAGAGATGAAATGAGAAAATGAAGTATAAGGAAATAAGAACAAGAAAAGAAAGGAAAAAAATGTGAAATTAAAAACGAAACAAAACAAAGGAAATAGAAAAGAAGGACGAAAAGAAAACTAGAGGCAGAAAACAAAATACTAAAGAGGAAGAAGTGAAGGAGGGAAGAGAGCGAAACTGCAGAAGGAGTGAAGAGATAAAAGGAGAAAATTAAATGCAAGGAAATAAGAACAAAAAGAAAAGGGTTGAGATACGAAATTAATAACGAAAAGAGGACACAGAAAGGAAGTAGAGAAGGAGTAAGACAAGAAAAAGCAAGAGAAAGAAACCAAACAACAAGAAAAGAAAAAAAAAGGAAGGAAAGAAGGAGAAATTGCAAGAGAGGAAAGAAGAGGAGGAGAAGGAGGAAGAGGAGGAAAAACACATTATGGCTGAAAGAAAGGCAGGATGTAGAAGCTTAAGGGAAAAGATTAGAAGAATTAGGAGAAGAAAACGGTGAAAGAAGGAGGAGGAGGAAGAAGAAGAGGAAGAGGAGGAGGAGGGAAGAAAGTGACAGAGAGGTGAAGGAGAAGGAGAATGGAAGATAAGATAAGGGGATTTGAGGAAAGAAGAGAGACTGCAGGGGAGATATGGGAGAGAGATAAGCTTGAGAGAGAGAGAGAGAGAGAGAGAGAGAGAGAGAGAGAGAGAGAGAGAGAGAGAGAGAGAGAGAGAGAGAGAGAGAGAGAGAGAGGCTGAAAGTGACACTGAAAAAAATCAAGATAGAAAGAGGGATGAAATACTAGGGAAGGAAAAGGTGAAAGTAAAGGAATAAGGAAATAATTTAGGAGAGAGAAAGGAATAAAAGAAAAGAGTTTGATAAGAAAAGAAATGGGGGTTACTTCACCTATTTGTATGTTTGGAAGGGGACACACACACACACACACACACACACACACACACACACACACACACACACTCTCTCTCTCTCTCTCTCTCTCTCTCTCTCTCTCTCTCTCTCTCTCTCTCTCTCTCTCTCTCTCTCTCTCTCTCTCTCTCTCCAAAACAGTATTAAAAGTGGAGTTAAGGAAAGGATAAGAGGAGAAAGAGAGAGAGAGAGAGAGAGAGAGAGAGAGAGAGAGAGAGAGAGAGAGAGAGAGAGAGAGAGAGGTAAGCTTATCTTCAAACAAACTAACTACTAACGAGCGAAACTGTGTCCCTAGTGTTGTGCTCACCCCGTCGCGATGGACTGGACACACACACACACACACACACACACACACACACACACACACACTCTCTCTCTCTCTCTCTCTCTCTCTCTCTCTCTCTCTCTCTCTCTCTCTCTCTCTCTCTCTCTCTCTCTCTCTCTATGATCTGATGTAGGGCTGATTTTCTACCTTTTTCTATTTATTTATTGCTATTATTGTTATTTATTTATTTATTTATTCTTTATTTATTTATTTATTTTATTTTTGGTGTGTGTGTGTGTGTGTATGTGTGTGTGTGTTAATTTACAGGTGATGGAGGTGGTGGTGGAATTCTTTATGTAAGGGAGCTCAATGCTAATATAGTGACTGAGTTGGTGGGGGAGGTCATCTTGTCTGCATTTATGTCTCTTTGTCTGTCTGTCTGTCTGCCTGTCTACGTGCGTGCGTGCGTGTGTGTGTGTGTGTGTGTGTGTGTGTGTGTGTGTGTGTGTGTGTGTGTGTGTGTGTGTGTGTGTGTGTGTGTGTGTGTGTGTCTTTCTGTTATTTTCACGATTTGTTTTTTTTTCTCTCTCTCTTTTTGCATGTACGTGGTCTGTGGTTGTTTATTTATTTATTTATTTATTTATTTATTCATTTATTTATTTATTTATTCTATTTATTTATTTATTTATTTTATGTACGTTTGTATTTATGCATGTACTCAATGTATGTATGTATGTATGTATATGTATGTATGTATGTATGTATGCATGCATTTATTTATTCATTCATTTATTTATTTACTTTTTATATGCATGTATGTATGTTAGTCTGTTCTCGTCTACATCCATCTCTCTCTCTCTCTCTCTCTCTCTCTCTCTCTCTCTCTCTCTCTCTCTCTCTCTCTCTCTCTCTCTCTCTCTCTCTCTCTCTCTCTCTGGGATTACGTTCACGGTAGCCAATATCGTTTCCTTCCTGAGAGCGTTCAACAAAACACCCTTGTCATAACTGGCGAGTCTTCCTTCACTGGCGTCTTGCTTGGAGTCTCAACCACGTTTTCCACTTTTTTCATTTCTTTTCTCTCTCTCTCTCTCTCTCTCTCTCTCTCTCTCTCTCTCTCTCTCTCTCTCTCTCTCTCTCTCTCTCTCTCTCTCTCTCTCTCTCTCTCTCTTTCATCTTCAGAATGATACTGTACCTCAACTCTTCCTGCTTCGCCTCCTTTCGTTGTCCTTTCTCTCTCTCATGTTGGGTTGTTTGGTTCGGTTAATTTAGGTTGGGTTTGGTTCGGTTACGTTAGGTTTGGCTAGGCTTGGTTAGGTTTGTTTTGGTTAGTTTAGGTTACATTAGGATAGGTTTTGGTTAGTTTAGGTTACTTTAGGATAGGTTTGGTTAGTTAGGTTATGTTAGGTCATGTTAGGTTAGGTTTGGCTAGGTTAGGTTAGGTTAGGTTTGACTACGTTTAGTCTGGTTAGGTTAGGTTTGCTTTAAGTTACAATAACTTATTTTAGATTAGTTTAGATTGTTATGTTAGTTTAGTTTAGGTTGGGATTCCTTAAGTTAGTTAAGGTTAAGTTAGGTTTTTAGTTAGTTTTTCTCCTTTTCAAGACAGACAGACAGACAGACAGATCATATCCCATCCACATCATTTCTCTACCTTTTTCCTTCCTTCTCTTTCCTCTTTCTCCGAGATTACAGTAAGTTAGAAGATAAGGACACTAAGAAAGCTGCAAAAAGCTAACAGAATTTTGATAAGCTCCAACAAACCACCGGAATTCTAAAGGTTACTCTTAAGTTATCAAGCTGGAAGATTAGGTTAGCTTATATTAAGTTAGTTTAGGTAAAATTAGGTCAAGTTATGCTATGATAGGTTAGGTTAAGTTTGGGACAATAAGTTATGCTATGTTATGTTTGGTTAGGTTAGGTTAAGGGGAGGTTAGGCAAGATTAGGCTCCTCTTCAAGACAGACAGATAGACAGACAGACAGACAGACAGACAGACAGACAGACAGACAGACAGACAGACAGATAGACAAAAGTAACACAAAACATTATACCAAACTTTTCATTCATCAGGTTTTTCCTTTTCCTGATTTTCTTCTTACTTTCCCATCTACGTAACTTCCCCCCATATCCCTACCACCCTCAGCATCCCCTTTCCCTTCCTTACCCATCACATCCCATCGTCACCATTTTTCCCCTCTCCTTTCTTCCCCTCGTCACTCTATTTTTCCCTCTTCCTCTTCCATATCTTCCCCATCACGTTTCTTCGTCACCCTTTTCTTACCTTTTCCTTCCTTTCACATACCCTCCTTACCCATCACCTTTCCTTATCACCCTTTTTATCCACCATCTCCTTCCCCCTTCCTTCCTTTCCTCATCCATTACCCCTCTTTGTCACCTTTTTTTCTTCTCGCTCTCTATTCCTCTTCATATCTATCTTACTATTCCCTCTTCCACTTCTTTTCCTTTCTCTCTCTCCCCTTTCACCTTTACCACATCCCACTCGTCACCCTCTCCTGTCCCTCCCCTTCCCTTCCCATCTAGTGTTACAGTGTCGTTACTTCAGGTTGTTTGGGGCTGTTTTCAAGTCTTTTTTTTTAACTACTTGCCTTGTTAGTCTTGTTAGTAGATGTTCGTGTTGTGTTTCTCTTTGTTCTGACTCCGTTCCCTCGTTTTTCTTGTTTTTTTCTTGTTTTTTTTTTTTTTTCTTTATGGCGGGGCGGGTATGTGTGTCTGTGGGTATCCGTGTTTTCTTTGGTTGTTTTGTAATGTATCTCTGTGTGTGTGTGTGTGTGTGTGTGTGTGTGTGTGTGTGTGTGTGTGTGTGTGTGTGTGTGTGTGTGTGTGTGTGTGTGTATCTCAGTTGGTTTTGTTTATCTCTCTCTCTCTCTCTCTCTCTCTCTCTCTCTCTCTCTCTCTCTCTCTCTCTCTCTCTCTCTCTCTCTCTCTCTCTCTCTCTCACCCATTTCCTCTATTGCATTTGCTGACCAACCCTCTTTTTGATTACGATAACAGAATAATAGTAGTAGTAATTATTGTTCTTGTTGTTGTTGTTGTTGTTGTTGTTGTTCATGGTTTGTTGCCGTAGTAAATATCTTTTCAATAGCCTTTATTTTTTTTTTAGAAGGGTTAAGGGACGAGTTAGTAGCAATAAAGTTTTTTTTTTTTAAGTCATCACAATTCAAGCCCATTCTCCTTCAAAACATTATAAAAAGAAGGAAAACAACAAAAAAAGCAGTAGACTTTTTTTTTTTGTGCCCAGTGTCACAGCAGTCATCCTCACCACCACCACCACCACCACCACCACCACCATCACTAATACCACTACCACCACCACACACAGCACAGGGGCAAGGGTAATAGCCGCGGCAGCAATCAGGGTAATACTACAAGTTAGCCGTGATGGTACTAATGCCAACACTGCCATCACTAACGCCACACAGCCACGCCACCGCCCATTCCTCTTGCCTTATGACAGACGGCAGGCGGGCAGGGAGACAGGAAGGAAGGGAAGATGAGCGAAAAGAGCAAGGGGAGGTGAGCTTAGAAAAAGGGGAAGAAGGGAAGAAGAAAAGAAGAGGGACAAGAGGAAGACACGTAGGAGAAAGAGAGGAATGACAGAGGAGAGAAAAGAGGGACAAGAGAAAGGGAAAAAGAGGTGAACGAAAAAGAACAAGGGGAAGTGGGCTTAGAAGGAGACGGTGAAAAGAGAAAAATAAAGAAGGGTGTGGGCGTAGACAGACAGAAAACGAAGAAGAAAAAAGACGGATAGGGAGAAAGAGTAGGAGGAGGTAGTTGGGAAGGGAAGATAGCGAAAAAAAAAAGGAAAGGGAGGTGGGTTTAGAAGAAGAAAGGGAGGAAGGGAAGAAGAAAAGAAGAGAGATAGGAAGTGGGCGCAGGGGACACGGAGAAATTATAGAGAAAAGAGTGGACTAGATAGAGAGAGGAAGGGAGGGCAGATTGTAAAGGAAAGAAAGGGATGATTACGAAGGGAAAGAAGAAAAGTCAAAGGGAAGGGAGGATGAGAAGAGAGAAAAGAAAGGAGAAAAAATAGTGGATATTGTTAACAGGATTCAGGGAGGAATGAAAGAGGAAAGGAAAAAACGAGGAGTGAAGAAATGGAGGAAATTAAAGTTTTCAGAAGAGAAAGAAAAGAAAATGATGCGGAAGAGAGGGAAGGGAGAAAGTAGAATATAAGACAGAGGGAATGACAGAGGAAAGGAAGAGAAGTAGAAATTTGAAAAGGAAAAAAATGGGAAACAGGAAGAGGAAAGAGGACTTAGGGAGGAAAGGAAGGAAGGAGAGAGAGAGATAAGGAAGAAAAAAAGGAGATAGGATGATCATTGAAACTCGGAAAAGTGAGAAAGGAAAGGGAGAGGAGTGGAGAAAGGAGAAAAGATAAAGGAGAAGGGAAGGGAGAGATTTAGCAAGGAGAAGAGAGGAGAAAGGAAATATACACAAATGAGGCAGATGATCACTGAGACGGAGAAAGCGAAATTAAAAGAAAAAAATGAGGAGGTGGCAAGGAAAAGAGAGAAGGATGTTTTTGTTGTCTGATATTCTATTCTTCCAACACTCTGAATAAAAGGAAAAGATGTGATTTTAAACATATACGGAAGTTCCATAAGCTCATACGGATCCTTTTTTTTTCTTTTTTTTTTTCCCTCTCTCTAAAAAAATATGAATAGTAATGGAGATAACATGGCTTGCAGGAAGTTAACATATGCGTATACATATCTTCAACAGACCACAACAATTAATAATCGCTGTACCAAAAAAAAAAAAAAAAAAACATAAGGATAGAGAGGTGGCCCACAAAAGGTACTTAAGCCTTCCTTCACCAGAATCTCATGCACTTTATATTTCTGCCCGGAACCATGCCAAGTCTGTTCTCCAACTAGCCAAAAACTCCTTCATTAACAGAAAATGTCAAAACCTTTCAAGATCTAACTCCCCCTCGTGATTTCTGGCATCTAGCCAAAAATATCTCCAATAACTTTGCTTCTTCTTCTTTCCCTCCTCTACTTCAACCAGATGGCACCACTGCTATCACATCTATTTCTAAAGCTGAACTCTTTGCTCAAACCTTTGCTAAAAACTCTACCTTGGACGATTCTGGGCTTGTTCCTCCCTCTCCTCCACCCTCTGACTACTTCATGCCTCGTATTAAAATTCTTCGTAATGATGTTTTCCATGCCCTCGCTGGCCTAAACCCTCAGAAGGCTTATGGACCTGATGGGGTCCCTCCTATTGTTTTCCGAAACTGTGCCTCCGTGCTTGCACCTTGCCTAGTCAAACTCTTTCAGCTCTGTCTGTCAACATCTACCTTTCCTTCTTGCTGGAAGTTTGCCTACATTCAACCTGTTCCTAAAAAGGGGTGACCGCTCTAATCCCTCAAACTACCGTCCTATTGCTTTAATTTCCTGCTTATCTAAAGTTTTTGAATCTATCCTCAACAGGAAGATTCTTAAACATCTATCACTTCACAACCTTCTATCTGATCGCCAGTATGGGTTCCGTCAAGGACGCTCTACTGGTGATCTTCTGGCTTTCCTTACTGAGTCTTGGTCATCCTCTTTTAGAGACTTTGGTGAAACTTTTGCTGTTGCCTTGGACATATCAAAAGCCTTTGATAGAGTCTGGCACAAAGCTTTGATTTCCAAACTACCCTCCTACGGTTTCTATCCTTCTCTCTGTAACTTCATCTCAAGTTTCCTTTCTGACCGTTCTATTGCTGCTGTGGTAGACGGTCACTGTTCTTTCTCCTAAATCTATTAACTGTGGTGTTCCTCAGGGTTCTGTCCTGTCACCCACTCTCTTCTTATTATTCATTAATGATCTTCTAAACCAAACTTCTTGTCCTATCCACTCCTATGCTGATGATACCACCCTGCACTTTTCCACGTCTTTTCATAGACGTCCAACCCTTCAGGAGGTAAACATATCACGCAGGGAAGCCACAGAACGCCTGACTTCTGATCTTTCTAAAATTTCTGATTGGGGCAGAGCAAACATGGTATTGTTCAATGCCTCAAAAACTCAATTCCTCCATCTATCAACTCGACACAATCTTCCAGACAACTATCCCCTCTTCTTCAATGACACTCAACTGTCCCCCTCTTCTACACTGAACATCCTCGGTCTGTCCTTTACTTATAATCTGAACTGGAAACTTCACATCTCATCTCTAGCTAAAACGGCTTCTATGAAGTTAGGTGTTCTGAGACGTCTCCGCCAGTTTTTCTCACCCCCCAGCTGCTAACTCTGTACAAGGGCCTTATCCGTCCATGTATGGAGTATGCTTCACATGTCTGGGGGGTTCACTCATACTGCTGTTCTAGACAGGGTGGAATCAAAAGCTTTTTCGTCTCATCAACTCCTCTCCTCTAACTGACTGTCTTCAGCCTCTCTCTCACCGCCGCAATGTTGCATCTCTTGCTGTCTTCTACCGCTATTTTCATGCTAACTGCTCTTCTGATCTTGCTAACTGCATGCCTCCCCTCCTTCCGCGGCCTCGCTGCACAAGACTTTCTTCTTTCTCTCACTCCTATTCTGTCCACCTCTCTAACGCAAGAGTTAACCAGTATTCTCAATCATTCATCCCTTTCTCTGGTAAACTCTGGAACTCCTTGCCTGCTTCTGTATTTCCACCTTCCTATGACTTGAATTCCTTCAAGAGGGAGGTTTCAAAGACACTTATCCACCAATTTTTGACCACTGCTTTGACCCTTTTAGGGACTGGCATTTCAGTGGGCATTTTTTTTATTAGATTTTTGTTGCCCTTGGCCAGTATCCTTCCTACATAAAAAAAAAAAAAAAAAAAAAAATACACACACACACACACACACACACACACACACACACACACACACACACACACACACACACACACACACACACACACACACACACACACACACACCACAAACAAAAAGACAAACACACAGACATACAAAACACACACCAGAACAAACAAGAAGGGGAATTAAAGACACAACAAGGAGATGAGGACACCAGATGATAAGTGAAACAGGAAGAAAGCAAAAAACAAGACAGAAAAAAAGAAGAAAGTGGCAAGAATGAATGGGGAAGGTAGACAACAAAGACGGAAAGAAAACGAAGCAAGAAAAATAAAAGAGAAAAGAAAGAAAGAACGAAAGAAACAGACAAGGGGGAGGAGAAAGAGAAAGAGAGGGGAGGGTACTAAAAGGATGAAGGAAGCCCATCAGCTTAGTAAACACGTCGAAACCCATGCGGCGGAAGCTCACCTGTCATAGCTCACGTGTAAAGGCCCCAGGTAACCGCGTGTCCCCGTCCCCTGCTAAAGACGCCACGCCGGGCTGTCCACCTCCTCTATAAACAGCCAAAGCAGCGCCGCGGAGAGACTGATGGCGAGGCGGTGGCGCTCATCAGCTAATGGCCCAAGGAGGACGAGGACGAGAAGCAGGGAAGGGGCGGGGCAGGAAAGGGAGGGTGAGGGAAGGAAGGGTGATTAGAGAGTGCAGATAGTGTAGAGGGAAGGTTTAGGGGATTGGAGGAAGTGTTAAAGAGACGATTGGAGACTGGAGGCAATTGATAAGGCTTCCATTGGGGATCTGAAGGCGATTAGAAAGGAAAAGTTAAAGGATTGGAAGGAATGGAAGGAAAGATGATTGAAAATTTAACTGAGACTAGAGAGAGAAAAGATGATGATTAAAAGCAGGTGTTAAAGGGACGATTAGGGATTGGAGGGGAAAAGGGAGGAAAATTTGAAGATCAGAAGAAAAGGTGCGGTAAAGGAAAAAAAGTATGATTGGAGAGTGCAGGGAGAGTGTAAAGACTGGAAGAGGATGTTAAAGGTTCGATTGGGATTGGATGGAGGGAGAACAGAACGATTTAAGATTGGAAGAAAAGAGAGGATGAAGAAAGGATGATTGGAGATTGCAGGGTGAGTAGTAATGGAAGGTTAATTGATTGGAGGGAGACGTTAGGAGACGATTAGGTGGAGAAAAGTAGAAGTAAGATTGGAAGAAAAGGGAAGGTAACGGGAGAAAAAGTGGTTAGGGACTGCAAGAAGAATAGGGAGAGCAAATATAAAGACTGACTGTAGGTTTTCAAAGAACGATTAGAGATTGGAAGGAGAAAAAAATAAGAATTAGGGAAAGAAAAAAAACGTGATTGGAGAGATTGAAAGTAGACATTTTTTTTAACAGAGAAGAAAAATTTAAGATTGGAGCGAGTTAAAAAATGGGAAGATTAGAAAATATATAAGAAGAAAGATTGGAGAAAAGAAAGAAGGAAGACTGATTTAGAAAGATTAGAGGAGCAGAGAAGATTGGATAACTGAGGATGAAGGATTGGTGCCTGAAAAATAAAAATAAAGAAAGAAGAAAGGAAGAATAATCGTAAGAAGAAGGAAGGGAATCAGATTTAGGAAGATTAGAAGACAAAAAAAAATGGATAACAGAGGAAAGGAAGGAAGGAAAAAAGAAGGATTGGTGCCTTACAGAAAAAGGAAGTAAGAAAATTAGTAAGTAAGGAAGGAAGGAAGAATAACAGTGAATCATGAAGGAAGAGGTGAAGGATTGGTGTCTGAAGGAAGTAAGGAAAGAAAGAAAGGAAGCAAAAAGAGAATAATAATTGTGAATCTTGAAAGTAAGAAAGCAGAGAGGTAATGAAAGAAGGAAGGAAGGAAGGAAGGAAGGAAGGAAGGAAGGAAGAAGGGAAGGAAGGAAGTAAGAAGGGAAGGAAGGAAGTAAGGAAGCAAGCAAGGAAGAAAGAAAGAATAACCATAAATAATGAAGAAGGGAAGAACTGGTGCCTGAATGAAGTAAGAAAGGAAGGAAGGAGGGAAAGAAGGAAGGAATGAAGAATAGTCGTGAGTCATGGAGAAAAGGGGATTGGGTGATCAGTGTTAAGGAATGAAGGAGGAGGAGCAGAGGGGAATGAAGGGGATGGAGGAAATCAGGGTGGAGAGGGAGGAAGTTACAGAGGGGAGAGGGGAAGGGATAATTAGATGACAGGGAGGGAGAGGGAGGGAGAAAGAGAGAGAAAGAGGGAGGAGGTGAGGGAGGGAGAGTGTAATAGAAGTCAAAGATAGATAGAAGTGAGGCGATGTGTATAGATAGACTTAATAGGTTTAGAGAGAGAGAGAGAGAGAGAGAGAGAGAGAGAGAGAGAGAGAGAGAGAGAGAGAGAGAGAGAGAGAGAGAGAGAACCTAAATCAGATAGAAAGATTACAACAAAGAGATAACAGATAAAATAGAGAGGCACACACACACACACACACACACACACACACACACACACACACACACACACACACACACACACACACACACACACACACTGACCTTTCCCAGGGTGGCAGAAGGCAGATGAAGGTCAGCTGCCAACGCCTCGCCGCCCCAGGACTGCCGAGCTAAAACCCTGCTGTTCCTGCTTTATGTAACACCGAACCGTTCCTCCCAACCCACCCCGCGGCGCCTGGCAGGGAAGGGGGCAGGGTGAGAGGAAAGCAGGGAAGAAACATGAATACTCCCTTAACTGTCTTGATATCCCTGCCTCCATTAGATCCTTATGTCTTGAATTCAGCTGATTTTTCTATTTCTTTCCTTCTATATTTGTAAGTTCTATGCCTTCCTTGCTTCCACTGGCTAACCTAACCTAACCTAACCTAACCAGGGTAAGGGAAATGAAACTAAGGGGGAAAGTTGGATGCCCCTTAGCTCTTTTAGTCCTCCCTTAGTTTTAAATTCACAGTTGATATTTTTAGGCTTTCTTTGTTTCTTCTATATTCCATACCTTCCTTGCCGCCATTACCGCTTGGCAGGGGAAGAGAGGTTGAGGCAAGAGGGAAAGCAGGAATAAGTTGGGCACTCCTTGAATCTCTTTGTGTTCTTATTTCTAAGTTCACAGTTGATCTTTTTATTTTTTGCTTTTTCTGTGTTCTATACTTTCCTTGCTTCCATTACCGTCTGGAAGGGAAGGACGGGTTAGGGTGAGGTAAGAGAAACCAGGGAGAAGGCTAGATACCTCCCTTAATTTTTTTTTTTTTTTTTTTTGTTCTTTACTTACTCTACATTCAATATCTCCCTTTCTTCCATTACCGTCTGGCAGGGAAGGACGGGTTAGGGTGAGGTAAGAGAAACCAGGGGGAAGCTAGATACCTCCCTTAATTTTTTTTTTTTTTAGATCCGTTATTTCTGAATTCACTGTTGGTGTTTTTTTTCTGTTCTTTACTTACTCTACATCCAATATCACCCTTGCTTCCATTATCGTCTGGCTTGGAAGGACGGGTTAGGGTGAGGTAAGAGAAACCAGATACCTCCCTTATTTTTTATTTTATTTTATCTTTTTTATCCCTTATTTCTGAATTCACTGTTGGTGTTGTTTTTGTTCTTTACTTCCTCTACATCCTATATCACCCTTGCTTCCTTTAGCCTTTACCTTATGTCTCTCTACATTCTCTATACTGTCTAACTTCCATTAC
Source organism: Scylla paramamosain (assembly GCF_035594125.1). Taxonomy (NCBI): domain Eukaryota; kingdom Metazoa; phylum Arthropoda; class Malacostraca; order Decapoda; family Portunidae; genus Scylla; species Scylla paramamosain. The sequence continues at coordinate 21,765,858 of NC_087166.1, read as the reverse complement.
TCTATCTTACCTCTCTTTCCTTCCTCACCTCCCTGACCTAACTAACTTGACTTACCTGAACTTTTTTTTTTCTAGCTTTACATTTGCCTCTCTCGTCTTCCTTACCTGTTCCCCGTCTCTCCCATACCTTACCTTGGTCTCTCTAACCTCTGCTACTTCCCCTTCCTTACTTATTTTACCTTTCTTATCCCTCTCTGCTTCATTTTTTACTGCATCCTTGTATTTTCTCTTCTTTTTTCACTGTTCATTGTTTTCAGTAGCCCTATTTCCTCTGTGGTTTGCTCTCTCTCTCTCTCTCTCTCTCTCTCTCTCTCTCTCTCTCTCTCTCTCTCTCTCTCTCTCTCTCTCTCTCTCTCTCTCTCTCTCTCTCTCTCTCTCTCTCCCGTTAATGCATCTATGGCTATATTGCTTTCCTAATGGCACTCTTCTTTTTCCCTTCCATCTCTTCAGTTCCCTTATCCTCAGCTGCATTAAGGCCCCGTTGATCCCGCCACAACTCTCTAAACCAGCGTGGCGGGCAGGTGGCTTGTAGCATGACTTAATCTCCCCTCCCAGTAAGCAGTGAGAGATGTCTTCGTCCTGCAGTGGAATCGCTTACGTTGATGAGAGAGAACAAAAAGAGAGGGAGAGAAAAAAAGGCCTTCATTCTTTCTCTTCATCTCTTTTCCTCCCTCTTGTCTTTCTTCTCCCTCTGGATTATCTTATCTGACTTCCCTCTCTCTTCCTCCTTTCCTTATTCATCGTCTTTATTTTCTCCTCTCTTCTTTTTCTCCCTCTTTTTTCTTCTTCCCCGTCAGGATCATCTAATTTCTCTCTCTCTCTCTCTCTCTCTCTCTCTCTCTCTCTCTCTCTCTCTCTCTCTCTCTCTCTCTCTCTCTCTCTCTCTCTCTCTCTCTCTCTCTCTCTCCTTATTCATTCTCTTTTTTTTCCATTTTTCCTTTCTTCTCCCTCCAGATCACCTAACTTCTCTCCCTCACCCTCCCTTTTCCTCCCTCCTTTATTCATCCTCTCTTTTTTTCCTCCCTTCTTTTCCTCCCTCTTTCCTTTCTTCTCCCTCCGGATCATCTGACTTCTCTACCTCCCTCTCTTTCTCGCTTCCTCCTCTTCCTCTTCCTCATGGCCGCTGAAATCCCGAGGTTAAGACCCACACTATAAGCTTTTGTCTGAGTGAAACGTCTTGCATTACTGAGTTGGCTGGCTGGTCTCCCTACCCCCGAACCTCATTTAAAGTGAAACACCAATTTAATTTGACTTTTTTTTTTTTTTTACTGTGGTGGTGGTGGTGGTGGTCGTGGTCGTGGTGCTCGTCTTTTTTTTTTTTTCTCTCTTTCCCTGTCGCCGCCTTCGCGCATTGTGGACGAAACTAATTACCAGTGAGGCAGATGTGGCGGCCGGAGGGAAAGCGTTGCGGCGGGGGGAGGAAAAAGCCGTCACTCAGTCATCCCAGTTCTCGTCTCTGTACTGGTTTTCCTGTCGCTGTTGTTCTTACCGCTGTACTCGCTGTCATCTCGCTGTCCTCTGTCATTACCCCTACTGTCCTCACTTCCCTGTTCTCCCCTGTTCTCGCCTCTACTGGACTTACCTCTGCTGTTCTCGTCACTGTCCTCACGGCTATCCTCGCTTTACTGTTCTTTCGCTATCCTAGTTTCTCTGTCCTCTTCGTTACTGTCCACCTCAGTCCTCGTCATTGTCCTCATCTCTGTCCTCGCCTCGGAAAGACACTCTGTAGTCCTTAATAATCAGTAATTGCTCTCAGGTCGCACTGCCGAGACTCGACGCCCGGCCAATGCATGTAAATCCTCGGACACTGAACTTGGGATAAGCTTATAATACCTATCTACACTCCCTCCCACCCCCTCTCCCCCATTTCTCCCATCTCCCCTCTGCATCCTCCCTCTCGCCTCCCCCTTCCCTTGCTCTCCTCCCTCCCCCCTCCCGTAGCTTATAATACCTACCCCAACCTTCCTCCTTCTGTCCTCCCCTCGCTGGTCCCTCCCCCTTCCCCCTCTCCTCAGAGTCTTCCCAGCGAGAGGAGCGGCTTAGGAAATTGATTATCATAATTTCTTAAACGAATATTTTTTTTTTTTTTTTTTGTGCTGAGAAGCGAATTATAATTTAAACGAAAGGGAACACGGGCCAGTGCGGACGAGAAAGAAGGGGGCAGTGAGAGGAGGGGTGGCAGTGGACGGGGTAGGGGTGTAGGGAGAAGTGTTGCAGGGGACGAGAGGTGTTGTATGGGGAGAGAGGATAGAGGAGGAGCGGAGAGATGCAGGGGAAGGGGAGGAGATGCAGGGTAGAGGGGAGGAAATGCATGGAAAGACAGATGAAGGGAATGCAGAGGAAGGGGAGGAATGCAGGGAAGGGGGAGGGAAAGGAAGAGGTGCAGGGGAAGGAGAGGGAAGCAGGGAAGGGGGAAGGGAGGCAGAGGAAGGGATGTAGGGGATGAGAATAGATTGCATGTAGGAGAGGGAAGAAATGCAGGGGAGTGTAGGAGAGTAGGGGAGATAGAGGGAATGCAGGGAGAGGGAGGAGCAGGGGAGGGGGACGGGCAGCAGGGGAGCGGGAGGGGGACATGCAGGAGAGGGGATCTGACTTGCACTGCAGCGATAGCCGGCTTTAATTCTGCGATAAAGCGAGGAAGCAGGTGAGAGGCCGGGCAGAGAGCAGAGGGAGAGGCGGGGAGAGTGGAGAAAAGGGTCAGGTAGCAAGGGTCAGGGGGTGGAAGAGGTCAGGAGTGGAAGGGATCGGGGGTGGAGGAGGGTAGATGGGTGGAGGGGTCAGAGCAGCACCGGCCACTCCACGACACCGCCTCCACCTCCGCAACCCAATTAAATGTTTTGCCTCCATAATGTAGTGGGTAATTACAGATCCCCGCCGCGCTATATGGCCGACTGGGGACGCGGTATTTACGCTTGGGGACCTCGCCGCGGCCACCTAATGGATACTTCACTTCTTTTTTCTAGTTTAAATCTCGCGGCGTGATTGGGTAGTGTGTCACAATTAAGTCATTATCTGTTATTGCCCGTGTTGGCGCGCTCAGTCACTCCCGCGTCGTGTTGCGCGTCGCTCGCCTCCTCCCTCCCTCCCTCTCTCGCGGCGCCGGTATCTCAGCGCGGACGGTAATGAGCGGATCGCGTTGCACAAATCCGGTAATGTGCGCGATAAATGTGTTAACAAGGCATCATTAAAGTTTTTATCCGCGATTGTTTTTCTTTTATAATTTTAGCATCAGTGAGGAAGCCTTGCGTGTCGGCGCCGCATCCTTCCTCCTTTTTTGTGTGCATACTTAAGGCGTTTGGGAATGTTATTTTCCGTGTTTAGTAATATTATTTGTGGTTATTTTTTTCTTTTTTTTCTTCCTCCGGTGGGTGCATTAAGACGGTCTTCGCAATTAACTTCTTTATAAGGATCTTTATGCTTCCCGACCCGTGCTTCTGTATTGATGGGCACGAGTGAAGAGGAGGAGGAGGAGAAATGGACAGAAAAGTTCAAGGAAATAAAGACAGAAGAGGTGAAGGTAAAGGAGAAGAGGAGAGAGAGAGAGAAAAAAAAATTACAGTTACAGACACAATACGAACAAGAGGAGAGGAAGACAATGAGACAACAATGAGAAGGTGAAGGAACAAGACAAGGAATAAGAACATGGAGGAGCAGGAGGAAAGGCAAAAGAAGAAGAAGAAGAAGAAGAAGAAGAAGAAGACTTATGAGTGATATTATAAAAACCTAGCGATGGCTGAAGATAAAACAGACTCAACAAGACGAAGACACAAAATAGATAAGCTTAGCTGAGGCGGTGAGTGAGAGAGAGCGAGGGATGGAGAGAGAGAGAGCGAGGGATGGAGAGAGAGAGAGAGAGAGAGAGAGAGAGAGAGAGAGAGAGAGAGAGAGAGAGAGAGAGAGAGAGAGAGAGAGAGAGAGAGAGAGAGAGAGAGAGAGTGTAGGGCACCAGGAGCATGACGCAAGGTACAGGGGTATTTCTGGCGGGGGCGGGAGGGAGGAGAGAGCAGGGGGCGGGGCTGGGCTGGGCGGGAGGGGCGAGAACGGGCAGCAGAGGCTTTCGGGTCAAGACTTTCCTCTCCTCCCGCTTAGAGGAGAGTCGCCTGTGTTGGTCCGCCGCGCTGCCAGTGGAGGGAACCTGTGTGTCACCTGTGTGCGCGTGGCGGCGTCTTACCTGGCAGCGAGGAGCAGGTGTGTGTTGGGCTAGATGTGTGTTGGGGCAGCTGTGTATGGGGATGATTAGGAAGTCTTGTGTTTGTTCGCGTGATCAGAAGTGTTGTGTTGAGCTATAAGGCAATGTGACTGTGGAAAACAACAACAGTGGTTACGTTGAATTGCAGTGACAGTGAGTTTCTTTTTTTTTTTCTTTTTTTTCGTTTGCATAGCTCAGGGTGTGTGTGTGTGGGTGAACAGTGCGTCTTGCGTTTGTAGGTGGCGCCAGAAGTGTTGTGTGGAGCTGAGAGGAAATGCGACTTTGGAAAACAAGAAGTGTTTAAGTTAAATTGCAGTGAAAGTGAAGTGGTTCCATAGTTAAGGTCAGTGTTCTGTAGGAAATGAAGAACAAGGGAAAATAATAACAGTGAATGAAAAGCAAACGAGAATATGAATGAAGGTCCTTAAAGCGCCGTGTGTTCCGCTGCCCAATGAAGGATGGCTACTCCCAGAGACTTGAATGACAGTGTTGTGACTGGGAACCGTTGAAGCAGGATAAAAGTAAAACGTTCTGGAAAACACATTGAAAAGTAAAACGTTCTCAAAAAATACACTGAAAAGTAGAGCATTGTCATAAACACGTTAAGACTTGTTGAAACGGGATCTGAGTAAAGCATTCTCAGATACATATTGAAAGTTATTGAAACAGGATCTGAGGAAAACGTTCTTACAGCAGATATATGTTGAAAAGTGTTGAAGCAGGACCTAAACGAAACGTTCATAGAAACACATTGAAAACTCTTGAAACAGGATATAGGTAAAATGCTCTTGAAAATTTGACGCAAGATCAAAGTAGAACGCTTTTACACACACACACACACACACACACACACACACACACACATACACACACAAAAGTGGCGCCGTCCTTGGCCACGCGGGGAGCTGCGCGGAGATCTGAACAAGGAAAAGTGTGAAGCATTAATCAGACTGTATTAGTTTAGTGGCAGAAGTAAACACGAATACACGCGGACAGTGTTAATTTCAGTGACATAAGAAAAAAAAGTGCTTACATCTTAGAGTGCATTAAGTTTACATTGATGTTTAGGTATAATAATCACTGTGTGTGTTAAAAGTTGAGTTAAAAGGAAGTTGGACTCTGAAAAATAAAATAAAAAATCTCTGTAAAATAAAATAAAAGTCCATGTAATTGCCTCTCCCGGAAGAAATAAAAGTGAACAGAAAAGTCGCATATTCCAAAAAAGCAGAGGCTGTATTCATCAAGCAATCAGCGACGAGGACTGCCGGACTAAACGTGGATTGTCTTATTAAACTGGTGATAAATACTTGTCTTTAGGAACTCCACGTAACCACCGGAAAAGAGTGAGTATTGCAACAGCACCGTATTGATAAGCACTCGTATGTACTCGACACATCTTCATCTCCGAGGCAGCGAACGAAGTGACTGAACCTGAACGAACTGATACGGAATACGGAATAGTCTTAGCAGCAGATTCACTCACAGTACATAGAGTAGCAAAGCGTATTCATTTCCACTGTGACTATGTTTTCCCGCAAATTTTAAGCCGTCAGATCTGCCTAAAGTGTATCAGTTGTCAAGACTCGTAAAAATAGACTTCAAGGGAATCAGAAGACCTAGAATTAAGGGAGGTACTTATTTCTACTGCCGTTCACGTTTCCTCGCAAAATCTAAGCCGTCAGATCTGCTTAAAATGTATCAGATGTTGAATTTTGTAAAGGAGACTGCACCACAAAGGAATCAGCAAAATAAAAGTTTTGGAAAGTGCTTATTTCCACTTTGATTCGCGTTTACCAGGGGTCAGATCTACTTTGAAGTGTATCAGTTCTAAAGTTTTGTAAAGAGACTACCAGGGAATCAGACTTGAGACTGAAGGTAAAACACACAGTGAAAGTCAGTAAGGCACATTGCTGTACTTCTGGCCACAACTGTACATCACATCAAGTCTAAGAAAAGATGCACGCACTGCAACACCCTTTTTTTTTTCCTTTTTTTCTGTTTTGTCCAGACCGTGCCATGTTTAGTTGCTACTAATTATATAGTGAAAAAAAAAACACCCCTCCCTTCCCCCTCCTCCCCTTGCTTCGTGGGCGTGCTGGGTCTGAAAAATAAGGACAGACAGGCGTATTTTATCACCTTGACTGTGGACTGGGAACAGATGAAGCGTTGCGGCGTTACGCAAGGGACGGGAACAGACTGACAGGGAGAGATAAGCAGGCAGGGAGGCAGATGGCGTGGAAAAAAAAAAAAAATTGGTAGTGGTTATTAGTAACGGGAAAATAAACAGATAGACAGACGGACAAGCAGGCAGGCAGGCAGGCAGGCAGGCAGGCAGGCAGGGAACAAAGACAAACAGACCTGAAAACAGACAAATGAGCATGCAAAGACAAATACAGACAGACAAACACACAGACAGACAGAGACAGGCAGCCAAATAAGCAAGCAAATAGACAAACAAACAAACAAACAAACAAGGTGCCAGACAAAACACATTCAGACAAACAAACAAATTGACATTTTACGAAATTTAAATAAAATTCAACAAAGAAACACACATATACACACACACACACACACACACACACACACACACACACACACACACACACACACACACATGCTGACGTGCTGCCTAATGGTTTACGCCTCGCTATGGTCACGTCCCTTGTCTCGGCGTGACCGCCTCTGCCCTGCATGTGTTCCTTATCAGCTGTGGCAGTGCAGGCGTGTATCCTGATCATCATCGAGTTGGCTGGTGGGTGGCTGGATGGATAGGTGGGTGGGTGGATGGATAGGTGGGTTGGCTTGATAGGTAGGTATGTAGTTATGTAGTTTGGTATGTAGGTGGTTGGTTGGTTGGATGGTTGTTTGGTTAGTTTGTTGGTTATTTAGTTGGTCAGTTTG
>NC_087166.1:21733765-21748765 GCF_035594125.1 Scylla paramamosain | reverse complement strand
AACAATTCTCTTTATCTCTCCATGCAATGTCATCTAAACGTATATATTCCGTGCTATTTATTTTATTACGTGGAAAAATTACTGACCATGAACTAGGAAAAAAAATACACAAAAAAAAAAACATTAAAATTTTCCTTGGTGCGTCTACATGATAGCTAAACAAATAATTTTCCTTAATATCCCGTGTTTTCTTTTCATAATAGCATGTGTGTGATAATTGTCTCTCGCATCCTTGCTGTGCTGCGTGGTGCACTGCAGGTCACCGCCTCTGCTGCTTGCTGTAACACTCTGACAGTTTGCTAAAGGGAAGTTGGATACAAAAAAAGTCGAGAGGCTGAGGGACACAAAGATAGGAAGGAAACATACAACAAATAAGATATGATAGGTGATAATAAGACATACGACAGCTCAGAAAGTAAAGTTATAAAGTACATACAAAAACGTAGGGGTTGGGGATGCAAAGATGGGTAGGAGATGTATAGCAGATAAGGAAAGAAACAGAAATACAGAGTTAATATCAAAACGCGAAGGCTGAGTGATATAAAGATGAGTTGAGGACTTAAAATTAATCAGAAATGCGCAGAAAATGAATGCAAAAACATACGAGATTAGGTGATACAAAAATTAGAGGCGGATATATAACTGACCAGAAAAGACAAAAATACAGAAAGTGAATACAGAAAAGTGCAGGGCTGGGAAATACAAAAATGGGTACAAGATGTATAACAGATCAGAAAATACAGAAATATAAAAAAAATCCTGGAAGTGAATACGAAGCAGTAGAGGCATACAAACATGAATACAAACATACATGAATCGGAAACATACATACAACAAATCAGAAAACACAAAAACACATCAAGCGTACACGGTTCCCGAGCGGTGGCGGTGGTGGTGGTGGTGGTGCCTCGTTCAGCGCAGCCTCCAGTGAATTCATTGGTGTGGTGCTCGTGTTCTCGTTCCTCACCTTCACCCTTCTCCCCGATAACTCATCCCTCTGACTGCTAATGACGCAATGACGCTTGTCCCTTCATTAAAATAACCCTGGGTGGCTTTACTGGGCTTGAATAAAACTACAGGCGCTGAGAGGTTTGGACATCCCGTCAGTATCGTCTTTCAGAATTGCTTGTATAATTTAAACTTGCACCAGAATAATTAAGGGTGAGAAGAAGGTAGAGCAGTCCAAGAGCTAAAGCTGTGGAGGTGGTTAGCTTATTGGATCAATTCGTTATTGTTTTATATGTTTAATCCGGTATTGATGTTTTTGTATGAAGTAGAAGAATTGTGTTATATTGTCAGTGGCCAACAGAGAACCTTTCGGCGTGTTAAGGTGTGAAAAAAAAAATAAAAATTGTCAGGTAGATACAAGGCATGAGGTAAGCATCGGGAAGTCACTAGACCTGCACATGACAGTTATTGTATCAAACGAATCATAGCAGGTACTGAAACTTTACCAGTAGGAGCGTTAGCGAGGTATTAACCTTCAAGTCAGCGCCAGCCAGCAGGGGACACGCGGCATCTGGGAGACTGAACAAATTACCAAAGCGACGCGACACTTCCACCCATGCAAGTCAAGCAAGCAGAGGGCGATGATGTCACTGTCACTCTCCCGCCCTGCCTGCACCCAGCCCTGACCCGCCGCCCCCACTAACACACAGGAATGCAAAATAAACACGACGGACTCTGAACACGGCACGCATACCTCACTTGCAGGCGACTCAACTTGATAAGAGCCTCCATTCCTCCCTGTCCCTTCGTCCTCGCTCCCTTACCCTCTCTCTCTCTCCTTCTCTCGATTCTTGCAACGTCTCTATAATGCATGCCAGTAACTTTTCACCCGTGTATGATCTGAATCCCATTACACGTGCATGTTTCTGCTTCATAACCCATTTTTGCGTCCTGTGTGTGTGTGGGTGTATGTTGTGTGTGTTGTTGATTATTGTTCATTGATCGTCAGGAGATTTGCGTAACAGTGAGAGCAAGGGGAGAGTACACGACCTGCTGCTGGGTCTGTTTGTGTTGCTCGTGTTGCTACTGCGGTGGTGGTGGTGGTGGTGGTGGTGGTGATTAACTGCCGTTGCTACTGTATCTGTTACGCTTTCATTGTCCTGCTGTTCTTGTTTACGATTGCTACTGTATGTACATATAAGCTGCTGCTGCTGCTGATGCTGTTATTACTACTACTATTGCTGCGACTACTACTTCTACTACTACTACTACTACTACTACTACTACTAGTACTGCCGCTGCTGCTGCTGCTGTTGTTACTATTACTAGAGCTTCAGTTTCTCATTATAATGATTTGTATCCGTCATCCACTGCAGACAAAGCCTTCCCGTCCTCAACCTCCTCCTCCTCCTCCTCCTCCTACTACTACTACTTCTATTACTGCTACTAACGTCACCACCTCCACCACCACCACCACCAACACGAGTATTACCGTTTCTACAACCGCCACCATCACCACCGTAGCCACAAACACTAACAGAAGCATAATTACCAATAATCTATAGAATACAAGTACCAGTGTGTGTGTGTGTGTCACTCCTGCACATAGGTGGTGTAGGGGGGGGGGGTACAGGCTCCATCACCATCAAAGTGGCTGTTCTCACAATGATAATAAAAACAAGTGATGGTTATTACACACCATTAGGACGAGGCCAGCACATTAAATAACACAGGCTAGTGCTTGGGAACACTCAGCACTCCTCAGCACTCCCTCAACACCACTCAGCTCCCCTCACCACCACTCAGCACCCCTCAGCACTCACATATTCCAACCACTCAGCATTTTTATTTAACAGTAGTGAAATTAATAAAAATACTCTGTCACTCATTTATTCAGCTACAACAATAATTAAGAGTGAGGTTTTTTTTTCTTTTCAGCGGTAGTAAAATTAGTATAAAAGAATTCATTTGCTTGGTTACAAAAATTAATAAGTGAGGGATTTTTATCCATCTGTAGCGAAATTAACCTAAAAATAGAAATTTCTTCGTTGACCTGCGGATGTTTTCAAAGCGTTCTTGTTCGAGTGTGGTGAAGTAGAAGGACCTGCAGACGTAGTAATAATGTATATTTATTCAAGTGTAGTGATAACAGTAAACACATTCCTTCCTTTGCTTATTTAAAGGTGCAATGGGAGTGCGTATGTGGTGATGATGATGATAGTGGCGGTGGTGGTGGTGATGGTGATGGTTTTGGGTGGCGATAATTATGACAGTGATAATGATGGTGGTGGTTGTGGTGAATGGCGATAATAATGATGATGGTGGTGTCTTCTCTGTGTATTTAATTGTGCACTCTTTACAGTGAAGATTAAGTTGAACAAAGAAATGAGGGTAATTAATACAGTAGTACTAGTGGTAGTGGTTCTGCTAGTAGTAGTAGTAGTAGTAGTAGTAGTAGTGGTAGTAATTAAACCATCAGCATAACTACAAAATGCCACTGCTAACATTACAACAACAACAACAACAACAACAACAAAAACTACTACTACTACTACTACTACTACTACTACTACAACAACCAATCAACTAATCAACCAACCAACCAAACACCAATACCAGCCACACACACACACACACACACACACACACACACACACACTACCTCCTCCCCACAAAGTCACGCACACTTAACACACGCGGCAACCCATAACAGAGAGCAATACAATGATACCTACAACTGGTTCTCCCCGTGACCACCCCAGTACCGTCACCTCCCCCAAACCTGCCCTGCTTCCACCGGGCCATTACTGCCGCGACAAACCACAGCACTATGCAAAGCGAAATAGTACAGCCATAGTAAAGCAACCGTGTACGATGCATGGACCATGAGGGGCGAAATAGAGCAGAGGGAGGGAGTTGATGGTGAGTGTAGTGAATGGAATAGTAGGGATGGCAAGGGGGGGTAGTACTACGTGGATACGATGTAAGATGAAGAGATGTTGATGGTGATGTAATGATGAATATAGGTGGAGAAACAGGAGAGTGATGATAGAATGGTGAATATAGTGTGGGGGTACAATGAAGAACGAAACAAGATGTAGTACAGTGGAAAAATAACTGATAAAACAAAGGAAGATACAATGATATAAGAACAGGGATGAACTAAGGGACGATACATAATGAGATAATGCACTTATAACCCAATGAATAGTATAATGCATTTACAGTGGGTAACAATAACAACAGAAGAAAGGAACAGGTATAATGACAGAATAATAAAGATAAATCAAGGGGTAATGCATACTGAATTAATTCGTATAATGGTAACAATGAAACTACAATGAAGAACAAAAGAAAACTAAAAAACAAAAGCAATATAAATAAAAGAAAATATCACATCACAATGCAGCAAAAATGCGAGACGAACTGTTATTGGAGTGACAAATTTATGAAACAGTAAAGGAAGATCAACAAATGGAGAAACGAGAAGGATGAAGGAATTATGATTTACGTAGAAACTTTTACTTTTATTTCCATTGCAACGTGCTTTGTAAGTTCTTCCTTTCCTCGAACTTATAATCTTGTCCTTTATTGTGACTGCGAATTAATTTGAACTACTACATTCGTGTGTGTGTGTGTGTGTGTGTGTGTGTGTGTGTGTCAATAGTGTCGTGTACGTAAATTGCCTCTTCGACAAACTATTACTCTCTTCCCTTCCTGTTATTATTTTCGTTACTATTATTGTTGTTGTTGTTGTTGTTGTTGTTAGTAGTAGTAGTAGTAGTAGTAGTAGTATAGTCTTTTTTTTCATTTATTTCGTACTTATCTATTCTTCCTTCTATTTCCCTCTCCCATTCCCCATCTTCTATGCCTCCTCCTCCTCCTCCTCCTCCTCCTCCTCCTCCTCCTCCTCCTCCTCATACACACTGCTGACACAAAAACAGAATCCCGAGTTGCATGTACCCGCTTTTATTTACACGAGTCTATTCATTATTTGCAGCAAAAACATTGATGTCATATTAATCTCACCCCACCAATGTTGACGCTGCAGCTGTGTGTGCGTGCGTGGGTGCGTGAGTGTGTGTGTGTGTGTGTGTGTGTGTGTTACATAAAGCCTAGACTACCCTATTACAGGCATACAGGAGCCTTTATTTCAGGGCTCCGTGGTAGTAAAGCAGTAAAGGGAGGAGAAAAACACTCGCTGGTGATAAAAACGCACAAGTCTGAAGAGCATTTTAATGTTTTATGCCATCGGTGCCTCCCGCTGCAGGACTCGCCGCTGTGAGTGTGGCTCTCAGGTGGCGCGTTATGCGATGGCGCGGCAGTCATTAGCAATACGGTGACTACTGACTCTTAGCGGTTCGTTCTCGTTAAGTAAGCGGCGGTGTGAGGTAATGGTGCCCGGCGTGTTGTGTGCAATCCCTGGAGGCGAGAATTCAGTCCCCAGGCGAGAGGCGAGGCAGAGGAAGGTGAAGCTGGTGTGTGGGCTTGTCTGTATCCACCATCTAGACGTACACACACACACACACACACACACACACACACACACACACACACACACACACACACACACACACACACACACACACACACACACATACGTACACACAGTTCACGTTCCTGCTTGCGTGCACACCCACACCCACACGGACGCTGCGTGGTGTGGTAATGGACAAGAAGTGAACCATAAGTTTGGGCGAATGTCATGATTAGACTCACACAGTCACGGGAGCCCCCATCAGTCACTGCCTTGCCGGGTCACTGTGTCAGGGGTGCCAGGCGTGCAGGTGTCAGGCGTGCAGGTGTCAGGTATGCAGGTGTCAGGGGGCAGTACCAAACGTGCAGGTGTCAGGGGGTAGTGCCAGGCGTGTAGGTGTCAGGGGTGGGTGTCAGGTGTTATTGGTTATATGACATTTCTCCCTCACCACACACTCCTGCTTCCGCTCCTCACCCTCATTCCCTCACCAGACAACCCTTACACCACCCTCCCTCAACACACAGACCCTCCGCAACCCTCTCTCCCTCACCAGACTCCCTCACCAGGCACTCCTCCTCTCGCTCCTCACCCTCACTCTCCCTCACTAGACAGCCCCTCCAGTACCTCACTCTCTCAGCAGACACACTTCCTTCCTCTCTTCACCCCCACTTTCTCCCCCACCAGACTCCCCACCAGCACCTCTCCTGACATCTTTCCATCACCACCCTGCCTACCTCACCCTCACCCTTCCTTACCACCCAGTCCCTCCACCACTCTCACTACACCATACACCCCACCATCACCTCTCCCCCACATCCTTCCATCACCACTCTTTTAGCAGATATCCTCCTTGTAACCTTCCCTTATATGTTCTCCCCACCACTATCCTCCCTATCACCAGACGTCCTCCCCACTACTTTCCCCCATCACATACTACCTCACCCCTTTCCCCCTTCCACACACACACACACACTGCCGTTCATTGTTACCAGACGCCCCCACCATCGCGTCCCCGTCAGGCACTTCCCTCCTTCCCTACCTCCTCCCTGACTGCTGATATATATATATTCCTAAGAGCGTTCTGTCTGCCTGTCTGTCTGTCTGTCAAAGGTAGCCCCATAGGAGGTCGGATTGATGTTAATAGCAGCACCATTTAACGCAGAATAATCGAGAATCTGCTCCTAAAAAGTAACGAAATTGCAAAAAGTGGAGCTTAGTTTATGAACAGCCACAGATAGAGCGGCTCCTGTTCCTGTGAATAACGGAATTGCAAAATGTGAGGCTAGGCTGAATAGGAACTGTGGAAGAGAGGTTGCTAATGTCCCCGTTATCTCTTCCATTGGTTTCTAGTACATATTTTGCGTTCGTATTCTTAAATGTTTCAATTTCTTGTCATAACTACTTTTTAACACGCTTTATTAGTTTTTGTGATTCTAATGCGAGCTTAACAAAATTATGATTTATTATCGACATCTATCTATAGTTTTAGCTTTTTAGTTATAGTTTATAGACTAAATCTTATTTGTCCCGTTTCCCACAATTTCCACATTCTTATGTCTTCTCTCTTTCAGTCTGTTCCTATATTCATCTCTCTCCCTCTCTTTCTCTCTCTCCCCTTCTCTCTCTTTCTGTTCCCATCCATCCATCTCCCCCTCTATCTTTTACCTATCCTGCTTTTCCGGAACAAGTCACTTAGCAATGTTTTCCCCCATGTTTTATGCGCTTCACTAAGTTCACTAACCACATTCAAAAAACAATAACGATAACTATCCTGTACACCTCTCACTCAAGAACCACCTCTCACTCACTCTCTCTCACCAACAGGCGGAGGAGGGCAACTGCTGGATCTTCAACGACACCTCCGAGAACGAGTACATCTGGGAGGGCTTCATGTCGCAGACCAAGATCAAGAGACTCACGCTTCACCTGCGTCCTGACGGAACCCTCAAGAACATCCCCACCGTGGCCGTCTTGCACCTGCCCAGCATAGAGATGTTCGAGGTGAGGCAGAGCACTGTATTGTTAAGTCTTCGTCGTCTGCCTTAACTTTTTCGACCTCAGCACCCTCTTTAGTCAGCTCCAGGCAGTCCAGCACTCCTAAAACGCACCATAAAACTTAGTGACGCGGACTTCCTACCAAAGTGTGAAATGTTCATACATATTTAGTTCTTTTCATCACCATAATAATTTTTTAATACAGTTCACCATACACCCCACCATCACCTCTCCCCCACATGCTTCCATCACCATCCTTCTTTAGCAGATATCTTCCCTGTAACCTCCCCTTATCATATGTTCTCCCCACCACTACCCTCCCTAAAGTTTATCAAATGAATAGTGGACTTTCGTTAAAAAATATATATACTTTTGTGCACCTTGCAAGGAACACTGACATTCTCCATTCATATGTGTGGCATTTCCCAGCACCACGTAAAATTTATTTCAGCACCCCTGGGCGGTGAAGAAACTAGTGTTGCTCCAGTGGGAAAGTATTAGGGATTGTCAAGGATATTTCCGTGATTTCAGGGATTACGTAACAAGAGTTCTGGATCTTTATGAGAAGAAATGTTCATGAAAAGCTGACTAACATTTGTGTGGTCTTTAGAAGAGTCCTGATGAGGGAAGGAAGGGTTGAAGAATACGAAAGAGAGAGGGAGAGAGAGAGAGAGAGAGAGAGAGAGAGAGAGAGAGAGAGAGAGAGAGAGAGAGAGAGAGAGAGAGAGAGAGAGAGAGAGAGAGATCTTTAGTCTCGTTCAGAAGCTCCTTAGTAGTAGTGATTTAACTTTTTTTTCATATACTAATGTTTAATATACCAAAAAAAAAATAATAATAAGTAACACTTGAGATGCCAGTCCCTAAGAACAGAGCTAAAAGGATCACCCACAATTGGAGAGGTGTCTTGAAACCTCCCTCCTGAACGAGTTTGTCATAGGTGTGTGTGTGTGTGTGTGTGTGTGTGTGTGTGTGTGTGTAGTAACAGATTAACAGGTGGGCCAGCCAGTGGGATGATGGGAGAACCAACAGGAGCGTGGGTGGGCTAACGTAGTGGGCAGGTGGGAGGGTGGGCCAGTGGGTCAGTAGGGTGGGCCGGCCAGTGGGTGGGTGAGGCGGGTAGTGAGAGGGTTGGATGGGTGGTCAAGTTAATCATCTGTTACATGTGCAGAGGCTAATACCAAAGTAATGAAAGAGAAGAGCGTGCAGAATTCAGCATCGTTAAGAGAGAGCGCTCCAACAACACAGTCACGTCGCTTCTTGAGGCGCTGAGTTACGAAAACCATCCGTTAGGTGAAGTTAGGTTAAAATGTTTGTGAGGAAGACAGGCTTTTGTTCCATATTAGACTTGCAAGTGACCGTCAGTGAAGTAGATGCACAAGTAATCTAATAGATGCATAGATAAGCATACTAATTAGATATATTCCTTGTGAGTCGTGATCACAAGTCGAGTTGTCTGCACTCTCTTTCATTGTGTTTTGTCTCAGCGTTGAGGCTCCTCATTTGCTGTCGGTATAGTAACAGAACCTGACAATTGATAGCTTCTGAACAAATGAGAGGGCAGGATGAGGAAAAAAATGTAAGGCACAGAGAAAACGAATGAGGCAAGTTATCGGATTGCTAACCACGCCTATAGCTCAATAAAGATGATAAGGAAATGCCTGTAACATGAGTAGACACAGAGCAGATGGGAACGTAAGCAAATACTCTGATAATTCAGTAGATATATAGATAAGCTCGATAAGCTTATATGAGAGTATCTTTCTTGTATCGTTTCCTGAGTATAATAAGAGAAGGGTGCAGGTAATAGACAGATAATAAGAATAAAACGAGTAACATGAGCTGACAGCATAAAATAGATTAATACGTAAAGTAAATGCAGAAGTAATTTAAAAACACACACACTGATAAGTATACTGGAGATTCTTTCTTTATTCCGTGTATAAGGACGAAAAAAAAAATCCAGTAACAAGACTAGGAACAGAATGCATATCTTCGTGAATAAACACACGGATAATCAATACAGACACGTACAAGTTCGGCACAGATTACTCTACCTTCCCTGTGCCGCTTTATGAAGATAATAAGGAAACTCCTGTAAGCTGAGCCGCCTTAACTTGCCGCGGTGACCTGATCCCCCGCCTGTCTTGCAAGCATCCAACTTGCGAGGAAGGAGGAGGAAGGGGTAGGGAGAGGGAGAGAGGGTCTGGCCGCTCGCTCTCCTCTCCTCTCCTTTCTCCTCTCCTCTCCTCTCCTCGCCCTTGATCAAATCCAAAGCACTGCAGATTAGTACTTTTGGGTCCGGCCGTCTTGTATTTTGTTACTGTTTTCAGCTTAAGGTGGAATATAATAGAGGTCTTGTGTTCCCAGACCGGCGCTTAGACTAATTAGGTCTGTTGCAGGTAACATAATGAGGCTAAATTGTTCGTCTATAAAATCTATTAACTGGATCCTGCTGTGATGAAACACGAGGCTGGGAGGAAAGTGCACTGTTTGCCTTAGGACGGCCAATTACTGTGATTATAGAGCCCATGAGCAACCCTAGAGTCTGATGGCCCGCGCCCGCACCAGGGAGGCGGCGAGCAAACACCGACTGGAAATTGTTTTAGGAACCGTCTTATCGGATTCAAGGGAAGGTTCTCATCGCTCTCTCGCCTCTGTAGACCCTCACCATGTGCTGCCATGATCCTACACTCAGTGCCTGCAGCGTGACGAGTTTTGCGGCATATTACGTGCAGTGTATTCAGTTTATTATAAGTACAGGGTTTTGCTCGTGTCATACTTCGTCTTTGTTTAGTAAATATGAGATAGGCTGGGTATCTTCTTAGTCGTAATAGAATATGTAAGTTTCGATTATAATTTTGAAAGATGCCACTACCAACAATGGAGATTAAGTATGGAGACAGTTTATTACCTCTACCTTTTATCTTTGGTCTTTAAAAATTGTCTAAGGTTACTCAAAAAAGATAAGAGTGAAAGCACTGCAAAGTAGCAAAAATTAAAGTAAGGTTCTATGATATATGTTGAGTAGGAAAGAGTTCCAGCCTGGTTGTTCACTGGAGTGAGTCAAAATAATCTAAATCTCTGATGTATATTATCTTACGAAAGTCAACAAAACTGTCTTCAGTCTACAAATCTCAACATGCTAGGACACCATCGTCATCACTTCACCATCGCCACTTCACCACACACCACCACCACACCACACCACACCACACACACACACACACACACACACACACACACACACACACACACACACACACACACACACACACACACACACACACACACACACACACACACACACATCATCATCATCATCATCATCATCACCAACACTCACCACCGATCTCCACGCCCAGGTCCAGTACGCCACCTTCAAGACGGTGCGGGCGTACAGTTTCGGCAACTCCACCACGCTGGCCAAGGTCTCCCTCTCCAGGAACTCTATCGCCACGCTGGCCCGGAACGCCTTCACGCACCTGCCGTCCCTCGATACGCTCTCCCTCGGCGAAAACCACATCTCGGAGATCAACAGGCACGTGTTCGCCGACCTGCCCAAGCTGACCAAGTTGTACATCGATCGCAACAACATCACCATCGTACACGACC
This sequence comes from Scylla paramamosain, assembly GCF_035594125.1. Classification (NCBI taxonomy): domain Eukaryota; kingdom Metazoa; phylum Arthropoda; class Malacostraca; order Decapoda; family Portunidae; genus Scylla; species Scylla paramamosain. The sequence goes on along the minus strand of NC_087166.1, from coordinate 21,737,733 downwards.
GAGCCTTCCAGGGCCTGCACAGTCTGGTGGAGCTGGATCTCTTCTCCAACCAGATACACGTGATCACGCCGGACACTTTCAAAGGCCTGCAGTCTCTGGAGCGCCTCGACCTCCACAAGAACCGCATCGAGGTCATCGGCGACAAGACATTCCGGGACCTCCAGGCGTTGCGGACCCTCGACCTGCAGGAGAACTCCCTCAAGTATATCGCCCCCAACGGCTTCCACGGCCTGGAACGACTGCAGCGCCTCAACCTGCAGGTGAGAGAGAGAGAGAGAGAGAGAGAGAGAGAGAGAGAGAGAGAGAGAGAGAGAGAGAGAGAGAGAGAGAGAGAGAGAATCCTACAGCTGCCACCAGTGTATGATAGTAGATTTTGCGATTATCTTCATTGATTCTTCTTTCTTCAAGTGTTGGCTTTTTTTCTTTCCTTTAGTCTATTATCTGTCTATTGATCTATCATTTTCTATCCATCTATATATCTGTCTATTCATCTACCTACCTTTCTGTATCTATCTGTCTATCTATCTATCTATCTATCTGTCTGTATCTAAATCCTTATTTTTCATCACCGCAATAGTCGGTCATGTCTACCATATGCTCTTGTCAAAGCACGGCAATGATAATATTACGTTCCCCTTATCTCTTTTGTCTTCAAGTACCTCCATTTCTTTTAACCAGTCCACCTACGTTCCCCTTATCTCTTCTGTCTTCAAGTATTTTCATTTCTTTTAACCGTTGCCCTTTATCCCTTCCGTCTTCAGGTACCTCCATTACCTCCATTTCTTTTAACCAGTCCACCTACGTTCCCTTTACCTTTCCTCTCCCCTTACCTTTCCTCTGTCTTCAAGTACCTCCAATTCATTTTACCAGTCCACCTACATCTGACACCTGCACAATTTTCTCACCACCAGGACAACAAGCTGCTTACTCTAGGCAGCGAGGTGTTCAAGCCAGCCCCCAGCATCCTGCACCTGGACATTCGCGCCAACGTGCTGGAAACTCTCACGCTGGAAACCGTGCAGCCGCTCCTCGAGAACCTCAACAACGACACCATGCAGTTCTTCCTGGAAGGTGAGTACCCGCTGCAATGTTTTGATGCTCCCCACTCATGATTCCTGGGCCGCTTGTTATGTTTCGATGTGCTCGTGGCTGGCTGGGTTTCGGAATGTTAATATCAGTCGCTTTTCTCTTCCTCCATTTCTCTTTCGTCTCTTCCTTGTCTTTGTTTTCTGTCGTTTTAACTTTTCCTTCTTATTCTTTTCTTTTTTTTTTCGTTTTAAAATTATATTCGTGTTTTATATTCTCTCTCTCTCTCTCTCTCTCTCTCTCTCTCTCTCTCTCTCTCTCTCTCTCTCTCTCTCTCTCTCTCTCTCTCTCTCTCTCTCTCTCTCTCTCTCTCTCTCTCCCCGTGACCTGTTGTTGTCCCGGTTGTTCCTTTTTTTTTTTTTTTTCCTCCTCTTAGGTTTGTTTTCCCGACTTTGCTTTTTTTTTTCTTTTACCTTCTGGTCGAGACTCCGTTTGTGGGTCTCGGTCCTGGTCTTGGTCTTGGTCTTGGTCTTGATCTTGGTCTCTTTACATACTCTGTGTTTTCGTTTCGTGTTGGTCTCGTCTCTGGTTTGAATTTCTTGTTTTTGAGGAATCTTTTAAATGGTGTCTGTTGTCGGGGTTATATTGCGTCTCTCGTTATTTTTATTTATTTATTTTATTTTTTTCATCACTATTGTTTCTGAGTTTGTGATGCGTGGGTGCTTTTTGTTGGTGCTTCAAACTGTGCGTCTCCCGCCCGCCTTGTTTGTCGGGCGGTTGTTGCTTTTATGAAATACAAGAGATAACGAGACTGCTAACGAAATATTAACCTCTATATCTTTATTGTGTCTTGCATTGATGAGTAAAGGATGATGACAAAATAAAGAAAACAAGGAACGAAAACTTCATTCCCCACCAAAGATAAATAAGGTGAAGAAGAAAACAGGGAGATGAAAAAGATGAGCTGGAAAAGATCGGTATCTAGGTGGTCCATTTTGCAAGAGTCCATTTGAAATACTCTAATAGAAATAGTCCAGTTGAAAAGAATCCTTATCAGGTTGGTCAATCCATCTGTCTAGAGGCCTGAATTTCTTTTGTGCAGTTCTGTCTCTAAAGCTATGTCTGACAAGTTTTTTTTTCTTTTCTTTTCTTTTCCTGGTGTACACTCCTTAACTCTCTTACTCCTAGCTCACTCGAAATACGAGTACCTCTAGTTCTATAAGAAACTGCACTCTCTCTCTCATATCATTCAAACATCCCTCTTTTCTAAGCTTTTCCGATCTTTCCTTACGTATCCGACCTCAAGGATCCCCATCAAGTGTGTTTGTTTATTTTCTGGTGTCTTAGCATTCTTCTCTTTGGAGTCAAGTCACAGGAGGCTTTAAAAGTGGACTAAAGCAGAAAGATCCGGAGTGTATTATTTATTTTTATCCTTCCTTGGTTATCACTTCGGGATTTCAGTTGCCAGTGGAAGTCACCTGAATGTCACGGATGTGTGGCCTCGTCTTTGTTTTTTTTTTTTTCTTTTCTTTCTTTTTTTTCTTTTTTACAGTGCAAGAAAATGTTGATGTAACTCTTTTTCTTTTTTTTGTCATCATTCCACGAGGATGATTTTAAGGTGACGAATGTTTAGTTTCGTTTTCATTATATCGATGCTTTTTTTTTTTTTTAGATTTTTTTTTTTTCGTTTCTCTACTTTTTTCTTTTTTTTTTTTTTACTCTTCGGTTATGATTTCAGACTTTCAAGAATGAATTAAAGTTTCTTGTTAAGGTCACGGACGTTTGGCTTCACTTCTGTCTCATCAGTAACGGTTCTCTTCTTGTTGTGTAAGAATACCTCGACGTTGTTGTTTTTTTTTTCAATTTTTTCATTCTTTTCTTAACAATTTTCGTGATTATCATTTCGGGGGTTTAGGAATAAATGCTACTTTGGAAATACAATTGTCATTTATATTATTATTATGTATATTATATTTATTTATTTATTTATTTATGTTTTTATTTATTTTTTATTTTTATTTTTATTTATTTATTTATTTTTTTTTTTTGAGGGGTGGTCGGGAACGCAAGAATAAATCGATACTGCTCTGTGTTTGTGTGGTTATAGTTGTATGGTTGTAAGAGTGAACGCCATGTTTATCTGGCCTCAGCTTTATCTTATCAATACAATATTTTTTTTATTGGATTTTTGTTGCCCTTGACCAGTGTCCTTCCTACATAAAAAAAAAAAAAAAAAAAGCAGTAAAGATAAGGCTGGTACAGGACCCACTTCCCCTGACTCATGCCCGTTTTGGTGGCACAGCTGACTGGCCTACCCTTAAATTTCTCGCCACTTCTCCGTAATTTTATACTTTGTGTTTTCAATTTCCTCATGAATTGTTCGGAGCTGAAAACAATAACAGCAAATTATTAACTCTCAGAAAAACTGTGGAAACAAAGAAAACCGTGGAAACGAGAGTGAGAGGGAGCATTCAACTCAATTCCTGTTCCTATATTCGTTTCCAGTTTTCTTCGTTTCCACAGTTTTCTTCGTTTCCACAGTTTTCTTCGTTTTCACAGTTTTCTTCGTTTCCTGTTTTCTTCGTTTCCAGCTTTCTTCGTTTCTACAGTTTTCTTCGTTTCCAGTTTTCTTCGTTTCCAGTTTTCTTGGTTTCCACAGTTTTCTTCGTTTCCTCAGTTTTCTTCGTTTCCAGTTTTCTTCGTTTCCAGTTTTCTTCGTTTCCACAGTTTTCTGTGGAAACGAAGAAAACTGGAAACGAATATAGGAACAAGAGTTGAGTTGAATGCTCTCTCTTTACCGATCATAACTTCAAGATTTCACAAATGAACGTCACTTCTAACTCATACAAACGCCTAGTACGTCTGGCTTCACCTTCACCTTCCCGCCTCTCTAAAGTGCAAACATCGCGGGCGCAGTAAGAGGCGTGACACAACGTGCTGCT
>NC_087166.1:21713765-21728765 GCF_035594125.1 Scylla paramamosain | reverse complement strand
CGAGCGCAGGGGTTCGAGTCCCGGCGGTTGCTTGGATGCGGCGCTAACTTAACCTGTACATGATGTTCACGGTTTTCTTCAGTTTTATTGGGTTTTGAGTTTGTTTTGCTTTCTTACACTTTCACTTACCTTTTTCCTGTAATCTTCATTTTCTTATACTTTTTATTTTCTTGTATTTATTTTTTTTTATTTCCTTCTTATTCTGATTTACTCATACTTTTTTATTCACCTATTCCTTTTTTTTACATTTCCTCATTTTCTTTATACTTTAATTTCCTTCATATTCTGATTCCCTCGTTTCTTTTTTTTTTTTTTTTCATTTCTTCATTCTCGTGATTTTTTTTATATTCCTTTACACTCTAACTAATGTGTGGTGTTTATAAAATGGCAACACTCTTCTTCCTTATGGTTAGGTTAGGTTTCACTAAAGTTAATAGTTATTCAGTGTTTGGGACTGGTGCTACCCCTCAAAATACTAATGAACTGGACTTTTTATGCAGCAAAATGAATTTCTTACAACACATATTTAAGATGTTTTTTTGTGAGGGGCGCTCTTGACATGCCCCGAAAAAATGCTTTTAATACATAATAATGCAGATGTTTTGTGTGTGTGTGTGTGTGTGTGTGTGTGTGTGTGTGTGTGTGTGTGTGTGTGTGTGTGTGTTGGATGCACCGTCACGGCGAGGTGGGTGGTGGCAAGGACTTGGCTGTCATCCCAATTATTAAGTCACAAATATTGACACAAACGCTTGTCCTTGGGTATAATGAAGCAAATCTTTGACTTCTAATATTTAGTAACACTTCAAACATTACTACTTTATCACCATAACTCTTCTTTTATCGTGAGGTCATCACCATAAGTTCTCTTTTATCTTTGCAACTTTCCTTTTATCGCTGCGTTATCGCCACAAAGTTTCCTCTCACTGTTGGTGTCAGGGCGGCTGGAATGCTTCAGGAAGGCACAGCACGCCAAACACAGTTGCAGCGTGATACAAGTCCCTGGAGTTTTGGATGGAAATCAAGGCCACATCAAGTATTTATAGACTGTAAAGCAAAGAATCAGATCCACCAAGCCAGATTCAGCTCGCGACGCTCACGGGCGCGTGGTTCCAGCAGCAGACACACGCCGCCGCCTGCACCAGCACGTCACTCGGGAACACATTGCCTCAGTATCAATAAGACATCGATGCGGCGCTTGAGAAAATGCTATTTGGGCGATACCGCAAGGAGAGACTGAGGCAATTTGTACTCAGCACGCGGCGAATAGCGATGAAACGAAGCCTCCCCACGGACGGCAAGCGTGAGGCGAGATGCGGCGGCGGGCAAGGCAGCTCCAGGCGCCGCCACGCCAGGGTGTATGCCGCAAGCAATGTTTGCCTTTACTGAGTGCAGGAAGCTGGGGACAATGTACCTGGCGCTGTAGAGAGAGAGAGAGAGAGGGGGGGAGGTTACCTGGCGTCGTCAAAAGGTCGCGTGACTGGCGGCGTCTCGATTCCAGTGGGGGAAAGCTTGATTAAATGGAGGGCGACAGGCAGCCGTCAGCCGTCACGCGCCGCACCGCTGCGTCAGGCTGCCGCAGGGCGAAGCAGTGGCCGGGTGGGGCGTTGAGTCGAGGCCGCGGCAAATCAGCGAGGTGAAGTGCAGCAAGAAGTGGCTGAAGGTCCTGGCGGCGTCTTATCTCTGTGATTAATTAATTGGTCAGCTCGAGTCAAATCCCTATTGATTGTGAACCTTTACACGCGATGGTACGTGTGTGTGTGTGTGTGTGTGTGTGTGTGTGTTTGAAAGTATTAACCCAGTTTTATTATTTCACGCAGTAGTTGTGTAGAGGCTTTGCGCTAAGCTGGTGTTGTCCTGCTTCCATGCCGGCGTTCATCCAGCTCGCTTCTCAAAATCAGGGATGTGTCGGATGCTGGCCGCCTCTCTCACTTCCACTTCATTCCATTTGCCACTCCTCCTGTGCGGCGAACTGAATTTTTCAATATTGTTTAAACATTTAGTCTTTTTACTTTACTCCCACTTCCCTTTGTTTTCTTACTGTCCGTCACATGCGATCTTCTCTCATAAAAATTGCAGGTTTGTGTAATGTATGTGTGTGTGTGTGTGTGTGTGTGTGTGTGTGTGTGTGTGTGTGTGTGTGTGTATGTGTGATTGCAGTGACCATCTCCTCGTGTACTCCGTGACTTCGCGTACTACGGTGACTCTTATAAAACTACTACTAATGCGTATTACTCTAAATAAATAAATGAATGTCATCCTTATCACCACCTAAGTGATGAAAAGAGCTTTTTTCTTTCAAGTTAACACACACACACACACACACACACACAAACACACCACACACACACAATACCACACACACACACACACACACACACACACTAATGAACTCAACAGTGAAGCCAGTGTAAAACGACGGAAATGAGAGAGGAAAAGAGAGGAAATGAGAGAAATAGACGTGCATATAGCGTACGTGAAGGAACTGATAAATACTAGACCGGTAAATTAGATAGATAAACAGATACATAGATAGACAGATAAACAAAATAAACTAACCGATAGATAAACAAATCCATAATACTATTCACCACAGCTTATCTTATTACATATATCACGCTACACAATACCTACAAACCCCATCAATGTGCACTAAACAAGCTATCTAAACACAAGGTATAGATCCTGAGGCCCACACCATGAAGCGTTACAATTCTAATGCCTTCAGAAACACAGCAAAGACGAAGACACACACAGTCAGGCGTGAAAGAAACATGAATAGCTGGCAGTGTGTTTGGCTGCTTGATGTTTCATAAATGCCACACCCTACCTAGAATGTCAGAGCCTTTTTTCTAGACTTAGGAATTGTTCTCTCTCTCTCTCTCTCTCTCTCTCTCTCTCTCTCTCTCTCTCTCTCTCTCTCTCTCTCTCTCTCTCTCTCTCTCTCTCTCTCTCTCTCTCTCTCCGTGCATGTTAAATTTAGTTAGGTTAGCTTAGGATAGGGTTCGTTAATTCTCTCTCTCTCTCTCTCTCTCTCTCTCTCTCTCTCTCTCTCTCTCTCTCTCTCTCTCTCTCTCTCTCTCTCTCTCTCTCTCTCTCTCTCTCTCTCTCTCTCTCTCTCTCTCTCGATGGGAAGAAGGAGCAAATTGAAGGAAGGGAAGGAAAGAAATGCGAAAGTTGGAAGGGAGGAAGGAAGAGACAATGAAGGAAAGAAAAGAGAAACGAAAGAAGGAAGGGAGGAAGAAAGAGACGATGAAGGAAAGGAAGGAATAAGAGAGGAAAGAAGGAAGGGAGGAAGAAAATGAATATATTAAGAGGAAAGATAAAATAGTTCCTAGTCATTCACTCTTCATTCATTCAATTCATTAGATAAACAATTTTTTTTCTGCTGACCTCACCTCACACACACACACACACACACACACACACACACACACACACACACACACACACACACACACACACACACACATAAGCAAACAAGTCGACTGAAATAATTGGTCTATCTTGCAGCGTGACATCAACTTTTCTCCTCCTCCTCCTCCTCCTCCTCCTCGCCATCCTCATCCTCCTCCTCCTCCTCCTCCTCGCCATCCTCATCCTCCTCCTCCTCCTCCTCATCATCATCATCATCATCATCATCATCATTATCTTTTGTCCTTCCTTCCTTTCTTCCTCTCTATTTCTTTCTCTCTCTTTTCTCTTCCACCCTCTTCCTCTCTTTCCATATTCTTTTCCCCTTATTTCTTTCCTTTAATTTTTCCTGTCTCCTCTTTTCTCACCTATTCTTCTGCTCCCCTTTCCTTCCCCTTCCCTTTCCTTCCCCTTCCCCTTCACACGTATAGGATATGGTATCGTAAGCTCCTCCGTGCTCCCCTCCCTCCCTTCCCTTCCCATCCCTCCTCGTCTCCCCTTCCCCTCTCTTCTTTTCCCCGTTCCCGCTTTTTCTTGCGATCTTTTACTCCGTCACAGATCCTCCCTTCCTCCCTTTCTCCCTCCTTCCCTCCTCCCCTCCCTCCCTCCTTCCCTCCCTCCCTCTTCCTTTTTTTCCCAATATCCATCCTCTTTCTTTCTTGCTTCCCTCCCTCCTCTCTTTCTCTCCGTCCTCCTCCTCCTCCTCCTCCTCCTCCTCCTCCTCCTCCTCCTCCTCCTCCTCCTCCTCCTCCTTAGCAGCAGATATAGATGCAATTGTCCTTCCTTACATATTTTCTCTCCTCCTCCTCCTCCTCTTCCTCCTCCTCCTCCTCCTCCTCCTCCTCCTCCTCCTCCTCCTCCTCCTCCTCCTCCTCCTCTTCCTCCTCTTCTTCATATGCCTCCTCATCGCCATCCTCATCCTCATCATCATCATCATCATCATCATCATCATCATCATCATCATCATCATCACCAACCACCACCACCACCACCACCATCACCACCATCTTTCGTCCTTCCTTTCTTCCTCTCTTTATTTCTCTTTCTCTCTCTTTTCTCTTCCACCTACAGACAATATCTTTCCTCACCTCCTTTCTCTTCTCCTCTCATCCCCCTCTTTCTCTCATCGTCATTTCCCATCCTCTTATATCTTATCCCTCCATCTCTTCCTCTTTCTCCCTCTTTCTCTGTCTTTATTTTCCATTTGTCCCTGATCTTCTAATCTTATCCTTTCATTTCCCCCTTTCTGTTTTCTTTCGTCTTTTCCTTTCTTAATCTTTCCATTCTGCTATTCCGTTCGTCGTTTTCCTTCCTCTCCTCGTCTATTCCTCCGTCCTGTGGTGGAGTGTGAGGTTAATGTGGCAAAGATTCTTAACAAATTTAATGCTGTCGTCTCTTCCTTTGTTTAGATGTTAAGTAAATTACAGAGCTTTATATTTGATTTTTACGTATATTTGTTTATTTACTTTTGTTTATTCATTTATTCATTTTTTTTCATTTTCTACTTCTTGTTATTGTGTTCATTTATCTTTTTTTGTATTTTATCGTATTTTATTTCATTTTTGTTTTATTTCTTCACTTTTATCTATATTTTTTTCTCTTTCTTTTAATCCTTGAAAAGATCATAGCATTTCCTTTGTTTCATTTTCTGTTTTTCACTTTCAATCTCGACGTGAAAGCCTCGATCTTTTGTTTAGTTTATTAACACCCTTCAGTGAATTACAAAGCGTTGCACGAGGAACTCTTTAATCATTTCACTTACCCGTTCATTTATTTATCTATCTGTCTATGTAGGGAACAGAACACGTGGTACGTGACGCAGCCATTTACATATCTACAAAAAAACGAAAAGTATCCCATGTTATTTTATAAGTTTCTGAGTATCACGCGGCATTTTTAGTCATTTATTTATCTATCAAACAAAACAACCCATTATTATTTATCCCTATTTAAAAGCTTCATCCATTAGCCGTCTTATAAGAATTACATAGAAAAACTCAATCCTCTACAGTTTCTTCCTCACTTACGAAACAAAACCACTTAATGACGAGTCTAGATAAAACCAGAAAAGAAACGGTGAGAGGAACAGCGAACTCGTGTCAGGTTAGGGACAAAGGAGGTGGTGTGGCCTGGTGCAAAGAAGAGGTGATGAGTGTGTGGGGTGGAGAGCTGAGGAGTGCATGGGGAGGAGAGGTGAGGAGCGCGTGGGGAGGAGAGGTGAGGAGCGCGTGGGGAGTAGAGGTGAGGAGCGCTTGGGGAGAAGAAGCTAGGAGTGCGTGGGAAGGAGAGGTGAGGGATGCGAGGGGAGAAGAGATGAGGAGCGCATGGGGAGGAGAGGTGAGGAGTGCGTGGGGAGGAAGTGAGGGGTGCAGGGGGGAGGAGGATGCTGGAAATGGAGCCACCACACAGAAAGAAGAGAGGAAGACCAAAGAGGAGGATGGATGCATTGATGGAAGGCGTGTGGGTGATGGGTGATGGGTGAAGGGACGCGATAGACGGACGAAGGTAGACACGAGTGATCGGCTACGGTAACACAAAGCGAAAAGTAACGAAAAAAATAAGAAACAAAATGGCTTGTTACTCAATGATGTCCTGACGTAAAGTTTGGTCTATAACCTTATTAGACCAATTTATGCCTTTTTTTTTTTTTTTACCATTTTCTTCTTAATTCGCAATATTCTTTTTATGGCGAGTATTATTTTTTTTCACCATAAGGAAAATTTAATTATAAGCTTGAACGAACAAGTACATGTTTCAGCTTCATTTCCCTAATATATGAAATAGATTTGATATGTAATCATCATTTTTTTTTTCGAAAGTTGTTGTTTTTAACCTTGATTCCACAAACAGTTAAGTCTCCACGTCGCCTCACGAGCATGTCAAATAGATTCGGTAATGATCATCTCCTATCTTCTCCTGAAAGCTGTAATTTTTAGCACGATTCGATGCATATATTAGTTTTCGCGTCACCTGAAAAGTTGAAATAGATTTGTTAATTATCTTTTTTTTTCTGAAACCTGTAATTTTTCTTTTTCTTTTCTTTCTTTTCTTTTTTTCCGTCTCATTCCACAAAGAGGTGAATCCCCGCGTCACTTAACTAATATATAAAACAGATTACCTAAGCGTCGCGCCTTCTGATAATTTGAACAAAGCCTCGGTTCCCGCCAGCCTTTGAGGGGCGGCGGGCGTGGCGGCATCAAAGGCGCGCTGCTCCTGCTAATTCATAATGCCCACCCGTTCCTCCCGAGGCTCAGGCGCCGCTCTTTTATTAATGAAACCATTGCGGGACGATGCCGCTTTTTGCTTAACTTTGTGTGTGATGACTGAGAGAGAGAGAGAGAGAGAGAGAGAGAGAGAGATGGCTTGTCTTTTGGCAGGTATAGCAGGGAAAAGCATAAAGGGAAGTGAAAGGGAGGCAACGTAGACACAGAATAGGGAAAAACAAGAGAAATGTGGCAGGGAGGGATGGTAGTGAGTGGTACTGGACGGGAAATGGAAAAGATGAGATGAGGATTGGCAGGGTATGGGGAAGGAGAGGCAAGGCAAAAGACGTGGGAGGAAACTTGTTAGGTTGAGGGTAAGGTAGACTGGAGATTGGAATTAGCAGGGTGTGTGGAAATTATTGACGTTATGGAAATGAAAACTGGCAGGGTATGGTGGAGGAGAGGCAGGGCAGGAGTCATGGATGGGAAGTTGCTGTGTAGAGTGTAGGAGACAATGGAGGGGGAATTGGCAGGGTGTGGTGATGAGAACGGGCAGACAGGCAGGGTAGCGACAGGGAGGAGGTGCTTGGGAACTACCAGCGTGAAGGCAGATATAGACAGGATAGAGACATAGAGAGAGAGAGAACCGTGAGAACTGGCAGGGTGGATGGAGAAACAGCAAGGTAGAGACTGAGACAAAACCCTTTCACATTCACCTTTACCTTTCAGTCAAAGAGTGCACCTTATCACAAACACACGCGTGAAACTTAACCAATACTACCACTATTCCTTCTTCCCTTCTGTTCCCTAACCACAATTCGTTCTTCCCTTGAATTCCCTAACCACTAATAAATCTTCCTTTATATTCTCTTGTGCTGGACTGACACGCATGGGGAAAGAGAGAGAGAGAGAGCAGGTCAGAGGGCAGATAAGAACCGGCCTGTCGGGTTGGCCTGGGGGAAGGAAGGCTGGGTGTCCGCGGTAATTAAAGAGTAGTGAACAGGGAACTATTATGAGAGGGATTTACCCCCCGTGATGAGTGAAAATTATTGAGCTGCAGGGAGGACGACACGCGACGCCAGCCTAGGCATCACAATTAGCCTGAGTCCTGCCAGGGGGGCTTGTAGGGGTGCAGGGGAGGGTGGAACGGAGGAGGAGAGATGTAGGGAAGAATATAAAGGTGTGTCTTTTATATTTCTTATGTTTTTAGTTATTTTCAATGTATTTAGAATATGAGTGATTTGTTAGACCTTATCAGGTATTGGAATTATAATATGTCAGGTAATTTGTGGTCAATTAAATGTCCGTTTATCTATCCAGAGGTGTAGGAAGGGTGTGCAAGTGTAGGGAAGGGTGTAGGAGTGTATGAGAGGGTATTGGGGTGCAAGGGAGGGTGTAAGAGTGTAGGGGAGAATGCAGAGGCTGTAAGGAGTGTATACGGGCGGGTGCAGTAATGTAGAGGAGGGTGTAGGAGTGCAGGAAGAGTGTATTGGTGTAGATGAGGGTGTAGGGAGGTAGAGGGGAGTGAGTAAAGGGTGTAATGGAGGGTGTATGAGTGTAGGAGGTGTATGGGAGGTGAGCAGGGCAGTGTCGCGTCGTGTTCCCTCGTGTACCTTACCTGCCGGGCGTCCCTATAGGTGTTGGTGAGAGAAGGCAGCCTGGGTTTGGTGTCTCGTTCTCCTGTGTGACTAGACAACTGGGGATAAGGAAAATGACATGTAGGCTTCGTGCTGTGTGCTAACTTTCTCATAATATCATAGCGTTTTGCATTTTGTTACGTTACAGTTTTAAAATACGTAATGAATATAAAGATGAGGCGAAGTTCATGGGAATCTTCATATTTTTTTCCGTCGTCATGAAATACCGTGTTATTATTAGTTTTTTTCTTTTGGGTCAAACTGTTTTAGAATACGTAACGATTATGTAAGTGAGACCAAGTTACCACAAGCCTTTAAATGTATTCTCCATGAAATAGCGTATTAATATTAATTTATCCTAGCGTCAAAGGATTTTAGAATACGTGACCAATGAAAAAATTTGCAATAAACCTTTCTACTGCCTATTTAATCATGAAATAGCGTATTATTATTATTATTTTTTTTTTTGCTAAACGATTTTAATATACGTAACAATTATGAAAATGACACAGAAGATACAATAAACCTTCCCAATCCTCTCTCGTCATTGTAACAGCGCATTAACATTAATCTTTCCTTCCACCACAAAAAAAAGAAAGAAAAAAAACAAACGTAAAGATCAGACGGGAAGAAGCATTTTAGAATACCGTGTTTTATGAGTCAACCTTTGTCCTTCCTCCTCACGGTGATATAACTCTCAGATCAGCAATAAACGTCAAGGAATTCCCAGTGACACGCGATCCTGCTGCAGTGTAGGACAAGGCGGCGGCGGCGGCGGCGGCGTAGTACTGGAATGGGGGATGTCTTTCAGTGATTATTCCAGTGATGCTTCTGTTTCATGCTGTGTTTTGGGTTGAAGAGGAGAGGTGTGTGTAGGTGAGGCACGGTGCTGAGGTGCTGAGGCCTTCCTGCGTGCTGGTGCTGGGCGTGGAGGGAAGGTAGAGGTGGATGGAGTGTTGGTGATGTGCTTGGTGACTCACGGGGTTTCTTTTATTACCAATACTGCCAGTAACGATAACAGCAACAACAACAATAACAACGAAAACAACATCAACATGCGTTTTCACCACCACCACCATCAACAATAACAACAACAACAACAACAACAACAACAACAAACATTCCAATAACCACCACCACTACTACCGCTACTACTGCTGCTACTACTACTACTACTACTACTACTACTACTACTACTACTACTACTACTTCAGTCTCTTTCAACCTCTACCCCCACCACCACCACCACCATCACCACCACCACCACCACCACTACTACCACCACCACCACCATTATCTTCCAGTCTGCCCAAACAATATCGGATCATTATCTGAAAAAAGCGATCCGTTGGACAAATTAAGGCAGTAACTTGAACCTCGGAGCGGGAATCCATTAATCTCGGGCGCATCATCCCCCCTGTCCCTCCCGCGGCCCGCTCCTTCGTTTCCTCCCCCCTCTGCCACTACCACCGCCGCCACTCCTTCGCCGCCTCCTCGGTTCTCTCCCGTCCCATGCTCTCCTTCGGGACGCCAGCGAGAGACTGTCGAGCGGATTGTGTTTTATTACTGACTGGCAAGTGACGGGACAGATGTAGACAGATGGAGAGACGGAAATTTGAAGACGGAAGGATAGAGAAACAAAGTGAAGGACGGAGTGACTGACATAAGATAAAAAAAATACATAGACAAACGAAAAGATGAAAATTTACATAGAGAGGTAGAATGAAGGATGAAGAGAGTGACAGGAGACGAAGAAAATTATATGATACAGAGGGAAGGAGAGAAAGAGAGAGAATAGAGATTGACATCCAGAAACTGAGAGACACATGCAGAGACTGATAGAAGAAAGAAAATGACGGAGACGGAAGAGGTAAAAAAAATCAGAGAGACGGAGAGGCAGGAAGATGGAAGGAAGGAGGAACGAAACGATAGATAGAAATAATCAAAGACAGACGGAAATAATAAACAGAGCAAGAGATAGACAGAGAGACAGACAGACGGAGAAAATGACACGATCGAAGTAAGATGGAAAAAAAGCGAAAAAAAAAGAAAAAAATGGAGCTGAAGAACGAAGAATTAAGGAATGAAGGAGAGGACACACAGATAAGCAAAGAGAATTAGAAATAAACAGATGAGAGTATAGAAGGAGAGAGAGAGAGAGAGAGAGAGAGAGAGAGAGAGAGAGAGAGAGAGAGAGAGAGAGAGAGACAGAGAGAGAGAGAGAGAGAGGAGGTACATAGTATACAAAAAAAAGGACAGGAAGGAATGAAAGACTAAGAGACAGAGAATAAACAGAGAATGAAAGACAGAGACAAAAAAAGGATCAGATTGGAAGCATAAGTTGTATGAAGGTCAAAAAAACATAATGTAAGTACTTTTTAAATCCCTTATCGACTGAGACTTCCCTACTCTCTCTCTCTCTCTCTCTCTCTCTCTCTCTCTCTCTCTCTCTCTCTCTCTCTCTCTCTCTCTCTCTCTCTCTCTCTCTCTTCACGCAAACTTAATCATTTTGCAAGAGAGAGAGAGAGAGAGAGAGAGAGAGAGAGAGAGAGAGAGAGAGAGAGAGAGAGAGAGAGAGAGAGAGAGAGAGAGATTTATGGAACCTTTTAAGGATAAGGACGAAGGGAAGGGATTACAGAGAGAGAGAGAGAGAGAGAGAGAGAGAGAGAGAGAGAGAGAGAGAGAGAGAGAGAGAGAGAGAAACCAAACTCACCTCAAATTCCCCCTACCCCTTTCTTTCGTTTCCTCCTCACCCAAACCCGCAAACTCCCCGCTGTCTCTCTCCCTCACTCACAAACAACCTCGCCTGATCACATTTCTCTATGTTGTCCTTCTGTGGGGTCATTACTCGGCCCTTCAGCTTGCAGTCGTTATGGGCCGCCCGCGAGACGCCCTTACGAACCGCACGAGTCACCACAAGGCACCGAACCATCCCCAGTCCCACTCAACCGTCCCGTCTCGGCGCGCGTGGCACAAAAGGGGAGGGCGGTCTATCAGATTCCTAGGCACAATAGAGCCAAAAGGGAGATTACATGTTACAGCTCAAAGATTCCCCACCACACAATGCTGGTGTCCCGTGTCTCTCTCATGCCCCTCTGCCTCCCTCTCCCTCCATTCTCCGTGCATAATGTGTGTGTGTGTGTGTGTGTGTGTGATGGGGGTGTTATTTAATTATGTATGATTTGAATGATGCTACTGTTGTTTTGTCTGTATGTCTAATGTTTATGTGTGTGTGTGTGTGTGTGTGTGTGTGGTTAACTAGTTGTAGTAAGTATGATTTGTGTTGTCTTGTTCCTATATCTAGTGTGTGTGTGTGTGTGTGTGTGTGTGTGTGTGTGTGTGTGTGTGTGTGTGTGTGTGTGTGTGTGTGTGTGTGTGTGTGTGTGTGTGTGTGTCACCTATGCACTACAACACGTGACCATCAGGAACTTAGGAAAAAAATAACACAACAAGGAAAAAAAAGGGGAAAAAACTGGTGTCTCATCATGTAATATTTTCTCGGGTAGGACACATTTTTCACGCACGTCTCGCCTTTTCTGGATCGTGGACTTGGTGGACTCACTTCTTCCACTTCGGGACTCACTTCTGCACTCCCTTGTGGATTTTATTAAGGAAAACTCACCGCCGCCGCTGCGCTTCCTGGAAAGTTGTAATATTGTGTCCTATCATGACTCTTGTGTCCCTTTTTTGCTGACATGTCAACATTCCCAGAAATGAAATTTTTGCCTCGAGTTGAGATCTCCGAGGAAACGTGAGGATCTGTGTGTGTGTGTGTGTGTGTGTGTGTGTGTGTGTGTCGTCAGGTTCCTCTCCTCCCCCACCGCCTCACTCACTCACTCACTCACTCATTCAGAAATGTATAATTTATTAATTCACACTTATTCACTTGCTCAAGGACACATAATTTACTCACTATTTCACTCCTTCTGACATGTATAGCTTATTTACTCAATCTCACTAACTAACTAAATAAAACACTCTCCCAAACATACATAACCCACGCATTTATTCACCCCACTCACTCACCTACCCAAACATACATGACCCACTCACTGACTCATCACTCACCCACTCACTCACTCACCCAAACTCATTATTAGCCGCTCACCCACCCAGTCACCCACACAAGCGCAACTCACACACTGTCTCAACCTTTCATTAACCCTCAGAAGTTGGGGAGTCAAAATGCTAATAGTTCTCCTTTGCTTACCCTTCCGTTCCTACACACCCGCGCCACAGGAGGAAGTCTGCCAACCCTCACATTATGTCCCCCTTCTTGGCCACAAAATACTACCACAAGTCATCTACAACCCGTGCTGACCCTCCTGCCAGCGTTATCTGACCTGACCTCTGAACCCACCACCACTTACCTTACCCATCCTCTCCCTTACATGATCCCCTGACCCTCTCTCTCTTTCTCTCTCTCTCTCTCTGTCTCTCTCTCTCTCTCTCTCTCTCTCTCTCTCTCTCTCTCTCTCTCTCTCTCTCTCTCTCTCTCTCTCTCTCTCTCTCTCTCTCTCTCTCTCTCTCGCAAAATGATTAAGTTGGTTGGAGTGTTCTTGTTTAACATTTTCTTTTTCTTCTTCTTGTTCTTCTTCAGCCTTACCTTCTTCTTCTTCTTCTTCTTCTTCTTCTTCTTCTTCTTCTTCTTCTTCTTCTTCTTCTTCTTCTTCTTCTTCTTCTTCTTCTTCTTCTTCTTCTTCTTCTTCTTCTTCTTCTTCTTCTTCTTCTTCTTCTTCTTCTTCTTCTTCTTCTTCTTCTTCTTCTTCTTCTTCTTCTTCTTCTTCTTCTTCTTCTTCTTCTTCTTCTTCTTCTTCTTCTTCTTCTTCTTCTTCTTCTTCTTCTTCTTCTTCTTCTTCTTCTTCTTCTTCTTCTTCTTCTTCTTCTTCTTCTTCTTCTTCTTCTTCTTCTTCTTCTTCTTCTTCTTCTTCTTCTTCTTCTTCTTCTTCTTCTTCTTCTTCTTCTTCTTCTTCTTCTTCTTCTTCTTCTTCTTCTTCTTCTTCTTCTTCTTCTTCTTCTTCTTCTTCTTCTTCTTCTTCTTCTTCTTCTTCTTCTTCTTCTTCTTCTTCTTCTTCTTCTTCTTCTTCTTCTTCTTCTTCTTCTCCTCCTCCTCCCTTGCCGTCTCTCCCATCTCTTCTTCCTTCCGAGTCTCTATCCTTTCTTGTATTTTTCCTCACTTCTTTTACTTCCTCTTCCTCCTCCTCCTCCTCCTCCTCCTCCTCCTCCTCCTTGGGTCATCTCCTCTGCATAATGAGAGTCATAACCTCCGCCACAGCTGTAGTGAGGTCAGCTGGCTTTTGTTTTTTATTGTTGAGCCACATTTTGCTGCGCATCGTGAGAGAGAGAGAGAGAGAGAGAGAGAGAGAGAGAGAGAGAGAGAGAGAGAGAGAGAGAGAGAGAGAGAGAGAGAGATTAAACCAAGACATTTTTCGCGTCATTTGATTTATGGATGTCATATTATCCACACCTACTCAATCCACTTCCTTGTTTTTTTTTTCTTTTGTTTTTAGCCTCTTAGTCCTCCTGCCTCTTCTCCTCCTCCTGGTCCTCCTGCTTCTCGTTTATCAGGCGGTTCTTCAAGCTGTCGGCCTGTGTGGCATCCCCTCGCATCCCTTCCCTTCCCCAGCTCTCCTCAGTACCACTCGTGCCCGCAGAGAAAAACACACCTCGTCCTTCCCTCACTCCTTGCACATCACTCAGGCTTATCCCGCCATCAGAATTGGTGTATCAGGCACCTTGCTCCTCCTCGTCTGTCTGCCTGGGTCCCTGTGGGGTTGCAGGTGGCGGCAGCGGGAGTGGGTTGGGTATGGCTTAGACTTAGAGTGATGGGAGACGAAGGGTATGGAAACTAGATGAGGCTGGAGTGATGGGGTTAGTAATGGTAGAGATTGGTGTATGGGTAAAGAGTATGTAGGTATGATGGGGTGATGGGGTTAGTGATGGTAAGGAGTGTATGGATGTGTGGGTGATGATGGGTCAAGGTGAAGTGGCATATTTTAGTATGGGGTGTAGGGGATGGGAAGGTTGATGGGACGGCTAGAAGACAAGGTGGGTGCTAGGATGAGACACGAGACGAAAGGGTAGTGATGGAAAGCGTGAAGGGAATGAAGAGAACAAATTGGAATGCTGTGATGGGATGTAGACGAGAGTTTTGATGGGAAGGTGCGTAGATGTGGCTTGTGTGTGGGTGATGAAAGGACAAAGGGATGGATAGACAGGAAAATGCGAGGCTAGGATGAAGGGAAAGTAGCGGTAGTGATGGGAAGGCAGTGGATGGGATAGAGACATTGGGATAGTGATGGAGTATGGCAGTACAGGAAAAAGATGGGGCTTGTGGGTAGTGAAAGGATGAAGGAATGGAAATACAGGGAAATGGAACGATGGGATGATGGAAAATGAGTAAGAAAATATAGATGGAGAGCTAAGATGATGGGAAAGTAAAAAAGAAGATAAAGATTATGTTTTCCATGACAATTAGAACCAAAGAACACCAATGGATTAGCGCCAGGTATGAAGAGGTAAGCAGGAGGAAGACGGCGTAGGGTCAAGTGAAGTGAGATGAGGCGTCGAGTTAACAAGCTATCGTCTTTCGCCTCACCTCTCTTGGGTCTCAGCTTAATGACTACTTAAATTGTCCCCTGCTATTAGAGATGAGCGAGTCTTTCCTCCTAAGGTGTTACAATGCAGCCAGATACCCGTGGTGGTGGTGGTGGTGGTGGTGGTGAAGAACGGTGATGGTTAAGCGGTCT
>NC_087166.1:21706265-21708765 GCF_035594125.1 Scylla paramamosain | reverse complement strand
CGATTGTGCGAAAGAGGCTGAGATTTTTGTGTAGATTTGCTTTTGTTTAGCCTCAATACGAATTTTATTGATTTGATGAAGTATTTCCAGTAGTAGTAGTAGTAGTAGTAGTAGTAGTAGTAGTAGTAGTAGTAGTAGTAGTAGCAGCAATGACTGTTGTAATGAAGTAAAAATTGGTGTTATTTTTGTCGTGTTTGTTGTTGCGGTAGTGGTGGTGGTAGTAATAGTAGTGGTAGTAGTAGTAATAGTAGTATCTGTAGCAGTAGAAGCAGCAGCAGCAGTAGTAACAGTAGCAGTAACAACGGTAGTAATGGTGGCAGTAGTAGTAGTAGTAGTAGTAGTAGTAGTAGTAGTAGTAGTAGTAGCAATAGTAGTAGTAGTAATAGTAGTGATTGCAGTAGTAGTAGTAGTAGTGATTGTAGCAGTAGTAGTAGTAGTAGTAGCAGTAGTAGCAGTAATAGTAGCAGCAGCAGCAGCAATATTTGTTGTTTTGTTGCTATCACTGTGGTAGTAGTAGAGGTAGCAGTCGCCGTAGTATTAGCAGTACTAGTAGTAATAGCAGTAGCAGTTGTTGCAGTAGTAGCAATAGCAGCAGCAACAGCAGCAGTAGCAGTAGTAGCGGTGGTGCAGGAGTAACGGTCGCTCCTCGCCAGCTCACAAGGGCGTGGCAGACTCGAGGGAGGAGGAATGGAGGGGAGAGGGAAGGAGAAGAAAGGAGAGTACAGAGTGAGAGAAGAGAGGAAGAAAAGTGGATGGAAAGAGAGAGAGAGAGAATAACGCAGGAGGAGGAGAATGCACGAGAAAGGATGAGGAAGGAGATAGAGAGAGAGAGGGAAGAGAAAGAACGTAATAAAAACGGCAAACAGAGAGGAAGAAGAAAGAAAAGCGAGAGTGCATGGGAGGAAAGAGGAGGTGAGGGAGAGGTATTGTACCTGAAGGACAATAAGAGCGGAGGAGGAGGAGGAGGAGGAGGAGAAAAAATAAGAAAAAAGGAAGAAATAGTCGAAGGAAAGAAACAACAACAACAACAACAACAACAACAATAGATTTAAAAAATTGAGAGTAAGAATCAGGAAGAAGAGAAGAAAAATGTAAAAAAAAAAGAACTAGAAAAAACAAGAACAACAAAAACTTAACATCAACAACAAAAACAACAACAACAACAACAACAACAACAACAACAACAACAACAACAACAACAACAGTAACAACGGAAAGAACAATTCAAGAGGAGTGACACCGAAGGAGGAGAAGAAAGAGAAAGAGGAGGAGGAGGTGGAGGAGGAGGAGGAGGAGGAGGAGGACACACAACAACAGAAGGCAAGATGACATACGAAGCAGTGAGATGGTGATTACAAGACGATTACCTACTCAAATAATTATGTCGACAGTAAAGTTAGCATCTTACTGACCATTTGGGAAGATCAGGAGGGGAAGAGCTGGACGGCAGGAGGGGAGGCAAGGGACGGGAAGGCCCATGAAAGAGAGTGAAGGGCTGGGGAAGGAAGAGGAGAGAAGGGAGGGGGCGTGAGTTCAAGGTGGATGGGTGGGGTCGAGAGTTCATTAGAAGGGAAATGAAGGGAAGAGGATACAGATGACTGAGAAATTGTAAAGTGGATGAGGAAGGAAGGAAGGAAGGAAGGAAGGTGGGAGGATATGAAGGAGAAAGAGAGGGATAGAGGGTATTGGAGAGAGAGAGAGAGAGAGAGAGAGAGAGAGAGAGAGAGAGAGAGAGAGAGAGAGAGAGAGAGAGAGAGAGAGAGAGAGAGAAGCAGAATCAGAAACGAAAAAAAAGACAGAAAAAAATACACAAGAAAAAAAAAACGACAGAAAAGCAGAGACGGAAAGAGACAGAAAGGAGAAACAGGAAAAATTAACGAAAACCAGTTGGGCGTTGAAGATCATAAATTGCCGTGAAAACCTTGCCCCTCTGCATACACACCGCGCTACTCTGACCCTCCTTCATGATTTACCCGCACTCAACACACACACACACGCCACCAGAGCCACCAGGAACAGGGACACCACACACCCTCCTCCTCCTTGGCCCGATCTGCTCTTCTTTTCCAGTCTCTCCCGTGTTCATAAGGCTCGCTGTCCGTCTCTAGTTTTTTTTTCTATAAATGTTTGTCTTCTGCCTCCTCTCCACTCAACCCTTTCTCTCTCATATCATCTTTAATGTAGTCCTTTCACCTCTACTTTGATCTTCCTCGTCGTCTTCCAATCACTTCCATATCTATCATTCTTCTTCGTTAGTCTTTTTCATAAGGGTCTGTCCTCGGGCTCCTCTCCACTCAAGTCTCTCATTCTCCCTCTCTCTTATCATCCATGCAGTCCTTCAGTCCCTTCTTTGGTCCCCCTTGTTTTCCTCTACTTATCTACTTCTATGTCTACCATTCATCTGCCGACGTACTGTTCATTCCTTCTTTTAGTGTGGCCAGACCAATTCATTCTCTCTTCCTGTGCTCTCTTAGACGCTTCAGTTCCTTTAGTTGCTCCT
>NC_087166.1:21693765-21701265 GCF_035594125.1 Scylla paramamosain | reverse complement strand
ATATATATATATATATATATATAATTAAAAACAAATAAAACGAGAGCATTTTGACCTTCATGTATTTAATCTGCAAAAATAAAACTAATTAAAAGTGCGTTGTGTCGGAAATAGTAAAAATAAATAAATAAAAGGAAATAAGGATCATTTGAGTAACATGCTTTAAATCTGGAAAAAAAAGACCAAAACAAAAGTATGATGTGCTGGAAGTGGCAAGAAATGAATATAAATTAAATAAAATTAAATACATTTCAAAACTGGAAAAGGAAAAAACAAAGTAAATTAGATAATTCTCACAGCCGTCTATTTAATCTGAAAAAAAATAATGAAACAAAATTGAAAAGTGTTTTGTCCTGGAACTGGCAAAATAAATAAGCAAATAAATTAATTAATAAAAGAAAAGAAAAGAAAAAAAAATGTTAAAAGAACAAAAAAAAATGAACGTTTTTGAACGTCACGTATTTAAACTGAAAAAAAAGTCATAAAAACAGATTGAGAAAGTGTTGTGTTGCAAATGACAAAATAAATAGATAAATCAAACAATATGAGGTAAAATAACATTTTTAAAATCTTTAAACTAGAAATAAAAAAATAAAAAAAAGGGAAAGTAGTAGATCATTTTGAGTATCATGAATTTAACCTAAAAAAAATAAAGAAATAAAATAAATCAAAATAATTGAAAAATACATGAAAATAAATCAAACGTAATAGAAAAAAGAAAGTAAATAATTCATGTCTGATGTATTTAATCCGAAGAAAAGACAAAATATAAAGTGTTGTTGGAAATGCCCCCCAATAAAAAAAAAAAAAATAACATAATAAAATAAAGTAAAATAATCCTAAAAATGGAAAATAAAAAAATAAACTAGATCACTTTGGGCGTCATGTATTTAGTCTAAAAATAATAATAATAATAATAATAATAATAATAATAATAATAATAATAATAATAATAATAATAATAATAATAGTATTAATAATAATAATAATAAAAAGGTAACAAAAACAGAACAAGAATGTATGTTCTGTTGGAAATGGCAAAATTAATAAGTAAATAAAACTAAATAATGCAAAAAAAAATAAATAAAAATGAAAATTAAGTAAAAAATAAACTAATAAATAATTCTGATTCTAATCGGAGCACCTCAGTGGGCCTTTCTTTCTGTTATTTTCGTTGCCATAGCCCAGTGCCCTTCTTACTTAAAAATATAATAATAATGATAATAATAATAATAATAATAATAATAATAATAATAATAATAATAGAAAAAAAAAAGAAGCCGAGCAGTATGTTAGCTGGACATTTGCTTTCCTTTAGTTCCCCCTTGAGTGGCGCACATGAACGCTGATGCACTGAGCTGAACACCCGCCTCCTCAGCGTGTCTGGAATGATGACCTTGTGAATTATTGTGATGTGCCAGCGTGCAGAATATCCATTGCTTTGTTTTGAAGGAATGTCCCTGAGTCTTTTCCTTTGTTTGTTTCGTGTTTGGCTCCTGAAGGAAACTTGATTATTTTGAGTTTCATGTATTTAATCAGATATAGTAGATGATGAAAAGGAAATGGCAAAGAGAGAGAGAGAGAGAGAGAGAGAGAGAGAGAGAGAGAGAGAGAGAGAGAGAGAGAGATGAGAGAGAGAGAGAGAGAGAGAGAGAGAGAGGGAAAAGTAAGTCTTGAAAATGGGAAAAAAAAAAAAGGAAACCAAGTCATTTTCAACATCGCATATTTAATCAGATAAAGAAAATTATAATAAAAAGAAAATGGCAAAAAAAAAAAAATTGAAAAAGAAGAAAAAAGGAAACGATTATTTTGACCATCATGTATTTAATCCGAAAAAATAATAATAAAGACAAAAAAGAGAGAGAAAAAAAAAGGAAACCCATCCACATTTATTCTTTCAAAGTTTATTTATGAGAGAATATTGACCGAAAAATGTCACGAAATTCCAACGTGCAAATAATCAGTGTTTTGTTATAAAGGAACATTACTGAGCCTTTACCTTGTTTTCTTATACATCCTTCTCTTTCTTCACCTCCTTGTCTTTTATTTTTTTTGATTTGTTGATACTTTTCCTCCTCTTCCTTCTCTTTTCTTGTTTTGTTTCTTTTTCCTTCTTTCTTTTCTTTTTTTCTTCTTTCTCGTCTCTTCACTTAATATCTTATCTTCTCTCCCCTATTGCATGCCTTTAATTCCTCCATCTTTCTTATTTTCCTTCCCTCTCTTCCTTCCCGTTTCTTCTTTTCCCCCTCGTCCTCCTCCTCCTCCTCCTCCTCCTCCTCCTCCTCCTCCTCCTAGGTGTTATATCCCTTCCCTCTCCTCTCTTCCTTCGTGTTTGGCTTCTGAAGGTTGTGACTGGTGTGTTGGTTCACTTACGCCCGGTTTCACAATGGACTGGTGACGTTCCAGCCCAAAACCTTACCAAATTGCATCACTAACACCTACATCTTCTTCAATCGTCATTTTCATGGTTTTGGAAATCCCCAATCTGGTGACGATCATGAAAAGAAGGTATTTGATTTCATAATGCAGGTAGTGATTGGTTGGCGGTGCTAGAGATCGCTCATAATAGAAAGAGAATGAAATAAGAACATAAGAAAATAAGGGAAGCTGCAAGAAGCCTTCAGGTCTATACGTGGTAGTCCCTGAAATCAATCCTGAGCGTCCACACGTACTGGACAAACCTACCAACTCAGTGTTCCATGCAGATAACACGTTTTCTATGACTCGTATTCCCTCTCGATGGTCCAAATAAATGAAAACAAAAGAACATGTCTGGCTCTCTGTTTTGTCTCCTTCTCGTTCACTCAAAACCGAACAGAATGTATGGCTTTTCTTGAACCTCTTTGGGATAACAGGCGATAACATAATTCAGAGTCTATTAAAAAAAAAAAGTACCAGCAAAATAACATAACTTCCAATACGTACAAACTCCTTTCATCTTTTATTTTTTTTATCTATTCATCATTCATTCATTTACTTATTGTTGCATTTCTCGTCCTGTCAGTTTCTGTTGGAGGGATGGGTGGGTGGTGAGGAGCCTTCTACTTTGCTATCCTGTTTTTCTTCACTAGTACCTGTTGCTGCTTGCCTTCCTTCGTATCCCTGTCTATTCCTGTGTATTCTCTTCCCTCTTACCTACTCACCTACTCCTCCCCTATTATTTTTCGTTCCTGTCCTTTCCCTTCTCTTCATCTTAGAGAGAGAGAGAGAGAGAGAGAGAGAGAGAGAGAGAGAGAGAGAGAGAGAGAGAGAGAGAGAGAGAGAGAGAGAGAGAAATCGAAAAGAAAGAAACAAAGAAAGAAAAGATTGAGTAACATTGAAATAAAAAAATGAAAATAAAAAAAGCGAAGAAAAAAAGAAGGGATGAAGATACGAGAACAGAAAAGAAGAAAGGGAAAGAAGGTAAGAAATGGAAAGGAAACAAAGAAGTGGAAAAGATGAAGAGGAAGGGGAAGGAGGGAGGAGAATGAGTGGGAAAAGGAGAGGGAGAAGTGGAGGTGAAAGAAAAAAGAAAAGAAAGGAAGAGGAGAGAAGAGAGGAAGGTGTGATGGGAAGGAAAAGGGAGAGAAAGAAGTGGAGATAGGAGAAAGAGAAGATAAAAAGGAGAAAAAGAAGAGAAGATAGGAAGGTGTAAAGGAAAGGAAAGGAGGTGGAGTGGGAAAAGGGAAGAAGAAGGAAAGTAGGTGAGAAAAGGAGAGAAGAGAAAAGGAAGAGGAGAAAGAAGAGTGGAAGAGGGGAAGGGAAAGGTGGAGGTGGAGTGAGGAAAGGAAAGAAAAGGAAAAGAAGAGAAGAGAAAGGAAGTGGAGAGAAGAGAGGAAGAAGTAATAGGGAGGAAAGGAGAGAGAGGAGGAGGGGGGGGAGTCAAGCCAGGGTTTGTAACAAGGCATTGTAAATAAACGTGAAAATCTGGGTCTTGTAACCTGATCACTGCTACTTGCCCTCTTCCTCCTCCTCCTCCTCCTCCTCCTCCTCCTCCTCCTCCTCCTCCTCCTCCTCCTCCTCCTCCTCCTCCTTCTGTTGCTTCTGCTCTTCCTCCCTTCTTGCATACCTGTCTTACTCTCCCCCTTTCTCTTCCCTCCTCCTCCCCCTCCTCCCCGTTCCTCCTCCTCCTTCTCCTCCTCCTCATCACCATTTGTTTTCCTTCCTCCTCCTCAGTTTCTTCTCTTCTCCCACGTCTCCATCCTCCTCCTCTTCCTCCTCCTCCTCTTCCTCTGCCTTCATTACTACTACTACTACTACTACTACTACTACTACTTTTACTGGTACTTCACTATCCTACATATCTACCATTAGAGTAAAATAGTTTATCACAAGGATCTCGTAAGGGACAACATATCTGATGCTGCATGTTCTTCCTTTATGTTCCTTTGTCCTACTCTTCTTTCTCCTCTTTCTCCTCCTTCTTCTTCTCCTTCTCCTTCTCCTTCTCCTTCTCCTCCTCCTCCTCCTCCTCCTCCTCCTCCTCCTCCTCCTCCTCCTCCTCCTCCTCCTCCTCCTCCTCCTCCTCCTCCCCATCATCATCATTAAGCTTTCTGTCGCCTCCTCCTCTTCTTATTTCTATCTTCCTTTGTTCTTAATCATCCTCCCTTCTTCCATCCCTCTCTTCTCCTCCTTCCTCCTCCATTTCCACCCTCCTCCTCCTTAATCTTGTCCCGTGACCTCTCTCCTCCCTCCATTCCTTTTCTCTTCCTTCCCTCTTTGCTTCCAATAACAATCTTTCGTAGTCTCTCTCTCTCTCTCTCTCTCTCTCTCTCTCTCTCTCTCTCTCTCTCTCTCCTCTCTCTCTCTCTCTCTCTCTCTCTCTCTCTCTCTCTCTCTCTCCATTTCTGTTTTGTTTTTTTTTATTTATTTAACTTCGTTTTCTTTCACTTCTTAGAACAGCTATACGTTTTCTCTCTTCTTAATCATCCATCTTTTATTTTACTTTATTTAACTTTTTATATCAAGTTTTAGTCACCGTTACTGGAAGCTGAGTTGAGCTGAGTTGGTGAGTTGAGTTGTGTTGTGTTGTGTTGCGATGTGTTGTGTTGTGTTGTGTTGCTGGTCGGGAGGGAGTGTTGCCTTTTGACGTGTTTCTTCTCCCTGTCTGGGTCTTCGGTTTCCTTCCTTGTCTTTCCTTTTCTTTTCTGTTATTACCCAAAATTCATGCATTGCTATCTTTGTTGAGTTTACATTTTCAAGTAGGTGTGTTCTCAATGTCCACCTCTTCTTCTCTATACGGCTGTTGTAATCTGACACTTTTCCTTCTTTCCTCCTGGTATTCTCAAATCAGATCGCTTAATTTCTTCTCCGTATGAGCAAACTGAATATTTTTTTTTGGCTTCTTGTAATGGAATCTGATCGTGTTCTCTCCCTTTGCAATGAGATCGAATACTACTGAACTCCGTATTGTAAGATCAACAAACCTTCCCTCATCGTATTTCATGGGTAATAAGATCGTGTTTAGTCTCCACGATAAGGAAATCAGATCTTACCTTCTTTTTCTTGTGTTATGTGATCCTGTGTTTTCTTTTCTTTTTTTTTTTTTTTGGAGGAGTGGGCATTATGGGACCAGATCGTGTGTTCTTTCTTTAGCGCAGTGGGATCAAATAGTGTTTTTTTTTTCTGTCGTAATGGGATTAAATCGTGGTTTTTTTTTTTTTTCTGCCGTTGTGGAATCATTTTTTTTTTTTTTTTTTTGCGTAACGTTATCAAATCGTATTCACCTCTCTAATGCAAGGGTTAACCAGTATTTTCATCCATTCCCTTTCTCTGGTAAACTCTGGAACTCCCTGCCTGCTTCTGTATTTCCTCCTTCCTACGACCTGAACTCTTCCAAGAGGGAGGTTTCAAGACACCTGTCCTCCGTTTTTTCGATAATCCTTCAGACTTTTCTCTGGGGACTGGCACTCTAGTGGACCTTTCATAACGTTATTATTGCCCTTGGCCAGTGTCCCTCTGACAAAAGAAAAAAAAAATGTGATCAAATTTTCTTTTCTTTTTTTTTCTGTCGTGTAGTGAGAGTGGAGCGTGTTGTAGTGAGAATGCAGTGAAAGTGGAGTGACAGTGTTAGGGAACTGGAGCGTGTTGTAGTGAGAGTGCAGTGAAGGTGGAGCGTCTTGTAGTGAAAGTGTAGTGAAGGTGGAGCGTATTGCAGTGAGTGTAGTGAAGGTGGAGCGTCTTGTAGTGAAAGTGTAGCGAAGGTGGAGCGTGTTGCAGTGAGAGTGTAGTGAAGGTGGAGCGTGTTGTAATGAAAGTGTAGTGAAGGTGGAGTGGTGTTATAGTGAAAGTGTAGCGAAGGTGGAGCGTGTTGTAGTGAAAGTGCAGTGAAGGTAGAGCCTGTTGTAGTGAAAGTGTAGTGAAGGTGGAGCGTGTTGTAATGAAAGTGTAGTGAAGATGGAGCGTGTTGTAGTGAAAGTGCAGTGAAGGTAGAGCCTGTTGTAGTGAAAGTGTAGTGAAGGTGGAGCGTGTTGTAGTGAAAGTGCAGTAAAGGTAGAGCCTGTTGTAGTGAAAGTGTAGTGAAGGTGGAGCGTGTTGTAGTGAAGTGCAGTTGAAGGTAGAGCGTGTTATAGTGAGGGTGTAGTGAAGGTGAAGTGCGAGTGTAGCGGTGTTGCAGTGCGGGCGGCGGACTATCTGAGTGAGTCCCGTGTGCCGCTGCTAAAGTTAGTTAATTAATTATTCAGCGTGATTATGCCATTTATGGGTCGCGTGTGAGGCAGTGAAGTCCTCTGCACTGACCTGATTTCATGGGCTATTAGAAGTCTGTGTATATGTGTGTGTGTGTGTGTGTGTGTGTGTGAGTGTGTGTGTGTGTGTGTGTGAGAGAGAGAGAGAGAGAGAGAGAGAGAGAGAGAGAGAGAGAGAGAGAGAGAGAGTTTGCATGTATGGGACAGCTTTAATGATCAGTAACCATTAATAATCTGCCAAAACTGTTACTATTTCGGCCAGTAATGTTGTTGTTGTTGTTGTTATTGTTGTTGTTGTTGTTGTTATTATTATTATTATTATTATTATTATTATTATTATTATTATTATTATTATTATTATTATTATTATTGTAATTATTATTATTATTATTATTGTTGATGTTGGCGTCAGTACTACTACTGCTACTACTACTACTACTACTACTACTACTACTACTACTACCACAACCCCATCACCACCACCACCACCCAATCACTACAACCACTAAGATATATACAACTGCAGCGTTACTATTGACGCGCGTGTGTGTGTGTGTGTGTGTGTGTGTGTGTGTGTGGACAGGAAGGTGTGAAGTAACATTCAATCCCACAGTGCTGGGGAGACAGGGACGGATTGGTTGTGGGTGGGGCTGGAGATGATACGAGCTGCGTGTATGTTGAGGTGTTTGTTGTGTGTTGAGTACTGGCTGCTTGCTGCTGGGTGGCGCTCGCTGTCCAGTGTTGTGTGTAGCGCAAGAGGAAGGATAATAAGCTGCAGGTAAATGTGAATAACATATGTGTGTATAGTTTCTCTCTCTCTCTCTCTCTCTCTCTC